>NW_011340150.1:2258-13803 GCF_000735185.1 Notothenia coriiceps | reverse complement strand
GCCGTCTTTTTCACTCAATTCTGCAATAGGTAGATCTCGCCTTTCACCTAGGCCGAGGTCGGTGATCTTGGGCTTAAAAAGGTTGGTGACCACTGGTCTAGATGGTGTTAGAAGAGCCCAATATAATTTAAGGTGGTACTCTGTGTAAAAAGTTTGAGAACCACTGGCCATCTCACTTGCTCTATGTCACTCATACACTTGAATAAACATGTGCAAACACTTTCATAACACCCAAGGACACCTTTCCCATGCATAGGGGCAATATAGGGAACAATTAAAACAGTGGATTTAGTGAGATATCAGCCGGGGTAAGACAAGACAAACAACAGTAAATGGACTACAGAAGGACACAAAAGGACACAGGGTACAGTTTATATTATTCTTGGGCTTTTTTCGACTACAAGAACTCAGCGCACCGTGCTTTGAAGTGGTAACGTATTTCAAAGGTTCTGGATTTGTTTACAAATCTAGAAACTAAATACAAAACTAGGACGATATGAAGATCTGATGTCAAAAATAATTGTGATAAATGAGACAGAACTGGCCTGTCTGTGAGCTCATTTTATGTTGGTTTGATTCTTCTGATAAAGGTGTATCTAAATAATATACCACCATATGCTATTGTCATTAGTTGTGTCCCTGTTCTTCAAGCTAAGGCATTAATAAATTAACAACTCTTGGCTTACAGAGTGGTAACATGAGACCGATTTTTATATATAAAATATAAATATATTTTAATTTTATAATTTATTTTAAATATGAACAATATAATAAAATAAATGGAAATATATACACCGGCAAATATTTAATATAAATACCTTGTGTGTGTGTGTATAGCTATTGCTTTATCTGCTTAATGTTATTTTCATAAGAAAGTTCATGATTATAAGTATTTAGTATCATAACTACATCTTTGATGTTAATAAAAAATCAAACCGTTTGAAAATTGGTTGAAAATTGAGCAAGCTATGGTTATTTAAATAGTAAACCATAATGTTATGAATGAGAGCACTGCCTGTAGCAAGATGGCGGCCATGTAGCAACGTCGGTCTCCATTGGCCAGCAGCGCGGGTGAGTCATCTAGTGTTTATATATATCTATGGTCAAAACTCTGTACTCAAACCGGAAGTACTCGGCCTCACACCCACCCACCGGAAGTTGATATACGCCATCTTGTGCACAGAGCCTATTGTCCACAAAGTATCTGATGTGAAGAAGTTCATCTCTGCTATATTGTATAGCAGAGTTGGTGCGGTCGGCTTGCATGTTGCGAACCATGTACCATGCAAACGGCAAAAAGTAAATAAACACTCAAAGACATTCGGAAAAGGGCAAAGTTGGAGAGGAGCCAAAAGACCATCTTCACCGGCGCATATAATTAATTTGAATACATCACATTGGGCTTTAGGAAATCCTAATGAGTATTTTTAAGTGATATTTCATAAACCAATCAATTAGTAAACAAAATGAATTATCCTATAAGTGCATAATAAAAAGTTACTGGAAATGTACTTTATTTACTTCGGTCAGAATTCATGGACCCATTTTTACAAAAGTACCAAAGAATATTGAGGGTTACAATGTTCCAACTAAACTGCAAATACTGGAACAAACAGTTACTATGGATGGCAACCATTTTGAGAAGTCAATATCCACATCTACTGGTATTTCCAGTAGCTTAGTTGTAGTGATGCATTTGAGACAAATCAGTGACAGTTTATTACTTAAAGCTTGTGACAGGCACACACAAATCAACATTACTCAATCAATGCTGGTCCTTCAAAGTCAATAAGCGCGGGTGAGGAAAGTGGAGTTTAAGGGCTTTGTAAACCCGACAGACTTCAATACAGTCAATACACACATGTTTTCAGTTGGTTTTACTCATCGCTTTACCACAAAAAAGCTGTGGCCATGGACCAGACCTGCCAGGCCTTCCTGTGTGGGCCTTGCATGTCCTCCAAAAGTCCAAAGACGTGCACCGCAAGGTGACGTTGAAACTCTCAGTCTTTGATGTTTATGTGATCGTCTGTTGGTTTGTTAGCCCTATCATACAGACTGACAACATGCTCCTCTAAGTGCATACTGGGATTATCTCCAACAGGATAACTAGAAAAGCTGAAGGAGGGAGGGTATTTCTTATCAAACACTAGCTGTGAAAATAAAAACATTCCTCATTAGGTGAAGATAACCTTAAATAACTTTAAATGACATGTTCCCAAGGGAATCTCATTCACTAAGGGCTTCTTTGGAAGGTTGTCAGGGTCTTTATACAGTAGGGTGGAATTAGTTGATACTCTCCATATAAAGAGGAACTTTTCATAGAGCCTTGTTGTTTGGTGAATCTGTGTTAGAAGCTTCCATTGTCATGGAGGCATCCAACAGAAAAAACGTTAAAAGATAATCAACAAGACAACTACAATTATCCAGAATGCTGCCACCAGAGTCCTCACCAAAACTAGAAGAATTGACCACATTGCAGTTGAAGCACTGGCTTCCAAAGAATACACTTCAAGATCGTACTTTTACTTACTCGTCGTCCCAAGGGTCAGAACTAAATTCGATGAGGCAGCTTTAAGCTTCTATGCACCATAAACCTGGAACAAACTGCTTGAAAATGAGTTCTTAAAGATCAAGGTTAAAAACTTTTCTTTGTAATGCTGCCTATCCACAGATGCTCCAATCGGGCCTTATCATCAGCACTTTCTGCTGCGATCACTCTTTTATCCCTTTTATGAATTGTATTTTTGTTTTTAATTATTGTTAATGCCTAAGCAATTTGAATTGCCTTTGTGCAATTGACAATGTGCTATATAAATAAACTAACCTTAACAAAGCTGTTGTTTTAAATAAAAACACAATTTAATGAAATCAAATGCAGAGGATATATCAATATGCTACAAGCATGCATTGAAGTTCTCCAAGTATAGAAAACATAGTTTAGTAAATTGTGACCTCTGGTGGGTATTGAGAGGAATGTGCACACTGGGCAGAAGTACAACTACAGCAAAACGTACCAAAGGCACTAAAAAGTATTTAGATTAAAAATAATGACTCCTTCACTTAATGTATGTTACATATCACAGTATTATTTGTATTGTTTTTGTTATGATTAGGGGTTTGAATTAGATTTTATAGCTGTAGGTGGTAAAGGTGCTAATTTAAACCACACACACATCATTTGAAAAACAACCACACTAAAATCTCTATCTGATTAAACAAATACATAAAAGATAAACAAAGCGCCTAAATACAAAATAAAAATATTGAGACTCAAAAGGAAACAAAAAGAAAACAAAGAGACACTACAAAATGAGTCGAACATAAGAAACAACCTACAATACCAACTCAATTACCTGTAGACTTAGCATGAGGATGCAAGAGATGTAAATGACTACAAAGAGACTCAAAATGAGCAGAAAGAGAACAAATAGGCTTAACAATTATTTGAAGATTAATGCAGGAATTGTGTGGCCAATACATCTAATAATACAAACAACACAGGGGGGGAAACTACAAGAACAAACCAATCACAAGGTAAGGTAGGCTACTACCTATAAGAATAAAACAATGACAACAGAGACATTCAAAATGACTACACATATATTTAAAAACGAAAAGGGGCTACAACTATTACTGAAGATTAATGCACGAAAGTCTTGGCAATAACTATGATAGCTTGCCTCTTGCATCTCCAAGCGTTCAATCCTAGTGTTATCGGTACCTGGCATTTCGTTTGAGATGTGTATGTAACACAGCTTGATAGCGCACTAAACATACCTCAAACAGTCGGCTCCTTATCCTGCGGTTGAAAGGCGTTGCAGAGTTTGTGAAATAGGTTTGTCTCACACCTGAATGAACATCCGCGCTGTAGCCTATTTAAATTGTGCCCGGATGTGTCAATTGGTTGGTGAAAGTCTAGCAGAATTGAGAAAGTGACGCAATATGACAGTTACCAGCCAGGTAAAAGTGACTAGGCAGGGCAACCTACAAAACAACTGTGAAGGAAATTCTCCCGATGTTTGGCTGATCATATCAGTGTCCTTACACTTCTTTTTTTCATACACTTGTTAGTCCACCTGGTGAGTTTAGACCAGTGTTTCTCCAACTTTTTCATACCAAGGACCACTTAACCAATAAAAAAACAATCGCGGACTTGCGGACCACCTAACTCCACAAATATCCAAAAACGCATCGTTTTTTAGAACAGATTACAAATCGCCTGAAAATTGTACAAAGGTGGCAACCTGTGTGACGAAGGTGTTGCACTGGGCTATATTATGCAATCGAAAGTAAGCTCGCTCCATTGCGGAGATATTCCCGCGAGAGTGCTGAAAACTAAATAAATGTATTTATTTATTTCAAATGTGAAATGTTACCAATATACTCACGGACCACTAGGGGGCGCTCACGGACCACCAGTGATCCGCGGACTACACTTTGAGAAGCAGTGGATTAGAAGTTACACAATGTTGTTGTTGTAATTGTGTGAGAAATGAGAATACCCTGCAACATTAAATTCATTACATGAGTGTAACTAAGTCACTCAATGAAGTCAAGTAACATTCGTAAACAAGGAAAAGAAGAATGAATATATTTGTTTTAAACTCATCAACATACTGATGTTGAACAGTTTCATCGTGTTGTTGAGGCATTATAACATGAACAGACAAGTGGATCATTTTAATAATCATTAAACTTCTAAAAACAAGCGGGCTCGTCCGGGATTTGAACCCGGGACCTCTCGCACCCTAAGCGAGAATCATACCCCTAGACCAACGAACCGTATGACTCATATCGAAAATACAGAATTTTGTTTATACCAAAAATACCACTGACTTCTCTCCTGTTTGATTAAGTTAGATATTTGTATTATAGGCAGAACAGAGATGTAATGTAGTGTGCCCCACAAACATTCATACTTTTATTTCCATTTTAAGTGACTGCAGTATCATGGCGACCCATGTCTTTGAATAAGCGAATCAACATTCGAAAGTAACTGCAAAATAAAGAAATGGGTACATAAACGTAAAAACACCGTTGCAACATCTGTGTAGCTTACCCTACCTAAGCTAAGGCCGACTCCCAAGCAGTGCTTGTCGGAAATCTTTAGTTACCGATCATGGGACCGTCACCTACCAACCGGCAGAGGTCGACAAACGTTGAAAAGAGGAAACATAGATCCAAAGAGGCGACAGGTCTCCATCCAGAAGTGTGTCTGTCACTGTTTCAGTCATTTTTCATATATATTTATAATAGCCATATCCAAGGGTGGACAGAAACACATAACATAGATGTCAAGTGTAAAGAATAGATTAATAAAATTAATTAACAATATTCCATTGTAAATCCATAAGATGAAACGATACAAATAATGTGAACATGGGCTTTATACAAAATGAACTAGATTAATGTATTTTATTTCTTTGTTATTGTTATTTAATTGTATTTTGTTTAATGTCTGTAACTATTGTCTACTTGCTATTCATTTCCTAATCCTCTTATTTCTTTATTTTGATATTTGTAATTGATACCGCCTTGTCAAAGTAAAACATTTTAGCTAAATGAAGGTTACATTAAAAAAAAGAAGTTCTTTATGTATGCATGGTTTTTTAAATTGTCACTTTCTGTATTGGGATTGCTTTTTGTTATTATTAGTGTAGTTGTCTCAGTAAGTAAGAACATTGTCCCGGCTTCATATCTAATTATTTTAATGCACGGGAACCCAAATTAGCCACCATAAAGCACACTGATTGTTGAAGTTGATCACTTTGGCCTGTGCATTAACTGATCCATTGACAATGTGTTCCATCTGATAAATGTGAAGCACAGGGAATAGGAAAGCAGGTCACTGATATCATGCATATCAACCTGCTGCTCACTTACAAAGCCCTACATAACCTGGCACCCTCTTATCTGGCTGACGTTCTTCAGGAGTATACCCCCTCTCGCTCCCTCCACTCCTCCTCTGCTGGTCTGCTAACCGTCCCCACCACACGCCTCGTCACCATGGGTGCTCGGGCTTTTAGCTGCAATGCTCCCAGACTCTGGAACTCCCTCCCCCCGCACATCCGACAGTCAGACGCAATCACCATATTCAAATCCAAAACCCACCTGTTCAAATCTGCCTACTCACTGTCGTGCTCCCCATTATATGTTTCATTTGTGTCCACTTCATTGTCTCCTCCATGATTTCCTGTTTGTGTTTTTAACATGTTCTGCTGCCTATTAGCGTTTTCTTTGTTTAAACAAATTGTACGGTGTCCTTGGGTGTCATGAAATGCGCCTAAGAATAAAATGTATTATTATTATTATTATTATTATTATTATTAATGTCAGTTCCTAAATACTTTTTCACAAATTGTGTGTGTGTATGTGTGATTTTGTGTTTGTATAAAAAGGTGAGACGTGTGTGTGTGTGTGTGTGTGTGTGTGTGTGTGTGTGTGTGTGTGTGTGTGAGCATTACCTTATTCTTGAAACATCAAGTAAAAACTGCTTTTAAGGATGCAAAGAATACATATTTTTATTATCAAGAAGCTGCACACACTCAATAAATAAAAAGTTCAATAAGAAGACAACAAAGTAATATTAAAATAATGCAAAACATCTGCTTTGCCATTTTAATTTAGCATCTACCAAAACTTGTAAAAATGGTCAAAACCCAGTTTTACATTTTTTGATAAGCCTATATATCAATTAAAAATGTGTATGTCGACCAGTGAGCCATGAGACTCATTGCGATTGGTTAGGTGACAGGATGTGTATTGCCGAAGTCAATGGTTGCCATATGAATGTTAAAGAAGGATGTAGGATGACGGCCCTAAAGGCTCTCAGTCAGACGTGTGTATGTTTCTAGCAGATGGCAGCCTCAGTTCAGACACCCATAGCAGGAAGGGTTGACACATATCTCACAAGGATCTGAAGACGCCATGATAGAGGCTGGAAAGTGCAAGAAACAGAAATAAAAACATAAATATTAGTCTGACTGGAAATGAAAAAGTGAAGGTTTTTTTCCCCCACCCAAGTACCAGGTTTTCACTTTCATGTAATGCTGTAACTTTGAAAAACGAGATCCGTTTTTGTATCCGTCTCAATACACCCAGGGAGGTTTAATTCAAGTCAGGAGCAAGGACATTTCTGAGTGATAAAACAGCGTCTCTAAGAGCCTGTGAGATTGTTTCCTGTATGAATGTAACATAAGATTTTATTCTTCTCCCTGCTCCTTTTCGCTCAATGGTAGAGTCATGTTTTGTGGCAATTATTCTACATTTGGTTTTGCGTACCATGAGCGGGACAAATAAAAATGAAATGAAATGAAATGTACCAAAATCCAAATGTTAAAATTGTTCTCACTGAGCAATTCTGTGGGTGGTAAAGCAGGTCCTTTTATCAGGAATAGTCAAAATTGTTGTTTTCTTGCTGAAAGTATGTCTCACTTTCATGTCTGAATGAATTGTTGTACAGTAAAAAACAAATGAGATGTAACTCATTGATTTACAAACTGGGCAGCCAGGCTAAGTTTTCAGTGCTACGCTATTGGCTAACCAGCTAACTGACACAGCTCCTTCATCAGGGAAGTGTTTGGTTGTGTTAAGCATATCTCTTTGAAAGACAAAACACAAAAGAGCTTGTTCCTCTCTGCCATACAGCTCCATTTGTGTGCAAAAACTATTCAAAACACATTTATGAGTGAATCGATATGTTGCTTCACTGTAATGGACATGGCTAATTCGATGTGCTGGTTTCTTCAATATTAATATTTGCACTGAATGTGTATTAATTCACCACTGAAATTAGGCGCCCAAAATGCCTTTTTGTCTAGTTCAATTAAGAATAGTTTTTTAACAATTATATTATTTTTTGCAAAGTCTTACCTAGTTTAGAGAAAATGATGCCTGTCCCCTTCCCTTGGCAAACTGGCCGAAAGACTTGAGGCAGGACAGGATTAGCACAAGCAGCTACCACGCTCGTCTCAGAGACGCGAGGGCTAACGTTGTCATCTAAATCCATCAGTTCCTTCAGCTGCTTCACTGCCTCCAAGGGGAAGACCCTGTCTCCAACCTAGGGGAGGACAAGAAAAACTGTGAGGCGCAAAATAAATCATGCATAACTTCCAAAAGAAAGGGGATGAGAAAGAGACATTTAGATGCATTGGTGTCAATAACTACCATTCAGATGCATTCAGAAAATACTGAAAAATAGAAGCAGAATGAGTGATAAGATGACGAAGGTCAAAGTATTTCCAAGAACAAGTACTCACTTTAACCTTCACACCCAGAGCTCCACTGCACCCACACAGCACCAAAACAAGGATAACACTGAGCACTCTCATTTTCAGATGATGCAAGATGCTTCTCAGTTCAGAGGAGAGGTTCTTCTGTGTCTCTGGATGTCTGCTCAGCCTCTTATAGGGAGTCTGGACAGGTCAGTGAGGGATTTATTGGCTAAGAGTGAAAGTAGGGGGGAAACTCCGTGGCTAAAAGATAACCAAAGGTATTGCCCACTGTTAGAGTTCTGGATCCTCTTTTTAGTTTATAACCATAATCCTTTAGAATATTTTATAATGTTTCCTCCGCCAGCGCTATACTTGATTATTTACTTTGGGTTTCATTCTTAAGCATCAGATGCCTCAATGCCACCCCATAAATCTCTCTCCCACAGGTATTCGCCACAGAACCGTCTGATAAGGGAGAGGCCATACGAACAGAGCTGACCAAATAAGTCACTTGTTTGCAGAGCTGTGATATTATGACTCTTTGCTGATGCAAATGGCAACTTCTTTGTTTGGTTACACAGTCAGGAAAAGGCCTTTTAATGCACCATAAACTGTCAAGTATCACTTATGTGTATTCACGTCATGGGAAGCTTTATCCCAAAGTTTGACAACAGATAAGAGTTAGTGTGACGACAGTGTCAGTCAAAGTCTGGAGCTGCTCCATCCACAATTAATTGTAACCGACTGTGTGAACTGATTATTTCAGGAGTCACATCAAGGTCAGAAATTATTATGTGTGAATAATGTTGTGTTGCTGTTCTAATATTTTAATTCAACTTTTTATATTTTTATTTTATTTCCTTTTTATCACCACTGTAAAGTGTCTTTGAGCACCTGAAAAAGTGCTTAGAAATCAAATGCATTATTATTATTATTATTATTAATATTATTATTATTAAAATCAAACATATTCTGCCGGTTCACTCATGAAATCAAGGTTTTCTTATTATTTTATATTTTGAAATCTCAGACTTTGCTGGATCTGTACACAATATCTTTAACTTTAAAAGACAGTTGTTGTCTGGGAGTCTAGCATCACGGTATTATGGTAACAATTTTCACTTAATGTCCCTCACACACACAAAGACAAACATACAACATATATTAATGAAAACATTAAATAACTGTAGAAATAACTGTTGGAAAATCCACAAAGCGAATATTTTGATTTTCATTGTTGAATTGAATTGATTTATTTAAAACAAGGGAAAGTGTTCATTAATCAACATATTAAAAACATGTAAAAGTACTCAAATTAGTTTTCACCGATAGTCCCTTTACCAGATGGTGATAGACATCCTAAAAGTAATAATGAAAATACCACAACATCGTTATACCATTGTACATATTTACAATAGATGACATAACTGAATACAGATAAGAGCAAGTCATGATAATAAATAAAACATTCACAATACGCACTCATACTAACACCTACACCCACACATCAGTGCTGACACTGTTGATTATTAATTAGCCATAATACTGTGCTTGAATGTGTAGTAGGATGAGGATTCTCTTATTGGTTGTGGTATTGAGTTCCATTGATGGGATGCATGGAATGAAAAGACAGCCTGGCTGAATGAACTTTTCCTAAATGGGATGGTGCAGTCTCCCCTAGCCGCACCTCTAGTAGCCTTGGTTGAGGTGGACTTTAGGATTGTACACATATCATACAACTATTACGTTTTTTGATGGTCCACTGGACATTACGGTGATGAAATATTTTTTCAAAACCCACCAAGGGTTGTAGTGAGACTTGAAAGTAGGAAAAAACAGTGTTGCAAACTCTTGCTTCTTATGCATTTATCTTTTACTCTGATTAAGTTTGTACACCTCAGGTGTTTTTCGAGATTTATGGTTGTTGACCTTTGAGTTTAAAATGAGATTTTAAAAGAAAAGTCTGTTATTGGTTACCCCAGACATATAGTGAGTATGCCTTGAAATTACTAAGCTTTATTGGAAAACAGAGAGAAAATATTATCATGGGAAATAAAACGGAGAATAGGAATTAGGCAGGCAAAATAGTGTCATTTGAGAAATATGACAACATTCACCAAAGTTTCACCAAAAATAAGAATTAAAAGCAGGAAAAGATGTTATATTTGATCACAATTGGTTTGGTTTATTTCATTTCTATACAACAATTTAACCTTATGTTTACAGGGAATGTTGACAAAGCATGCACTTTTACCGCAACCCCCTTTTAATCGTTAAATATGACTGGAAAATATCGTGTCAGTTAATAAAACACAAAAATGTACAGGTACAGGCTCAGTGCTCGGGGACCATCAGTCACTCACAGGTAATAAGGGCCAAAGCATAGGGATGAATTATGTAAATGACGTAACGAAGTTGCCTTTATTAAAAAGAATAACACAATTAATGTCATAGTTCAATTAGATAAATAAATACTTTATTTCATGTTATTTTATAATCGTTAAATATGGCATGATTTAATACAGTTTGTTTTACATGTTAAATCGATATGCGTATATATTTCTTGTGCCTAGGAACTAATGTTTGTTCATGTGGTACTGCGTGTTTTGTTGTTACACTGTACAACTCAACGTGGGTTGACGTCTTTGTTTGAAGCTCTGCTGAAGTCTGTGACAAAGTTTTAATGTAACAAGAAGTCTGTGACAAAATTATACAGAAAAGGAACTAGATTAATCTCCTTTCACGACAAGCGGCCAACGAGGTATTTGTTTTATGTTTTAATTTTCTTATTTTCATTCATATGTGTAGCACAATATGCTAATATGTTTGGCTATGTATACGTGTCATTCCGGTGTTGTAGTTTTCACGGCGTAACGGAAGAGGGGAGGCTACAGGATGAAAACTCCCAAGAAATAAACGCCCGTTTTAAAGAACCAACCTGTGTCTGTGTCGTGAAAAGAGCTACAAATGATATTGTCATTTGCCCACAAGGGCCCTGAACATCAAAACTGTCGCTCTGACAGAGGAGGCCAACGAACATTACCGTACAAAAATGGGTTTTGAGTGTTTTAATTATCACTCGATATAGAACCACGAAAAACATAATGAGGTTGGAGTGAATCTGGTGGAGCATAATTGAAAAGATGACATCTTAATAATAGCTAAGAGAAAAACAAATCTCCTCCTATAGCTCAACGAAGCTGTTTCTTATTTTTTGCAATGCCTTGTGATGTCTATTTGTTGATGCCGTGTACCACCAATATGTCACTATTTTATATGAAAAATGCATTGCAAAACATATATATATATATATATATATATATATATAATAT
>NW_011340150.1:0-2204 GCF_000735185.1 Notothenia coriiceps | reverse complement strand
ATATTAATAATAATAATAATTTGAATATTGAATTGAGTTTTCAGAAAAGAGCACAACGTACACATGATTTATGAATGCAAGCCTTTTATTTAAAACAATGTTAAGAAACAAGAAAAATAGGAACTTTTAAATATGTGTACAGTACAAAGCTTGGTAAGATAGAAATGTAACAAACAAATTCCAAAAATAAAAGGCATGATGGAAATGAAAAATAAAGTAAACAAGCTACAGTAACAGTTTACAGAAATCCACAACAACAACATACGTTGTTTGATTTCTTTCTTTTTGGGGGCTTAGTTTGCTCTATTAAGTGCCAAAAGACCGGAGACAGAGCCTCTGTGGTCAGGGAACATAATGTCACTCTCTCATCAGGTAAATCTTTTTTTGTTTTATTCTCTGAAGTACTATAGTTGTGAGGGGGAGGAAACAAATCACAAGTATTAAGCTGGGCAATGTGTTTGTTGCTTGCTTAGCAGCCGGTGCAGGCAGCAAAAGCGCAGATCTCACAGACGTCCATGGGAACCATAGCTGAAATAAAGACAAAAGACTGTAAGACACAATGTTTTTATCACCTGGTCCAGGTGATAAAAACAGTTCCATGGAGGTCCAGGTGACCTGGACCTCCATATTCATGACTTGACATACTTAATATTCCACTCAAAGGCTGGCTGTTATAATATAGTGGTCTCACCTAGTCTGGACAGGGATGCAGATGCTCCTCTCAGCCTACAGAGGGGCAGGAACTCCTGGGGGAGCATGGGGTCGGCACACAGGGACCCGGTGCTCGCCCTGAGTCGAGGGCTCTGTTGTCCTGCTCCGCTGCTCTCTGTCAGCTCCTGGAGCCTCATGACGGCTTCCAGAGAGAAAGACAATCCATTCTCCTGAAAAGAAAGACAGATAATTGGTGTTAAAGAACTGCATCTTACCAGTTAACTGATGTAGGGTTAGTTCAAATAATGTGTCAAAACAAGTTTGTAATTTAAAAAAGTACAAGGTGCAGGTTTTGGGTAAGCTATTGTCCAGGACCAGTGAGTACTACAAAAAAGATAAATAATGCACTTACTTCAACCCGCACAGCCTCAGAGGTCCAGCTGAGAGCGAGGACGAGGACAGCGATGGTGGCAAGTGTGGCCTTCATGGTGACAGCGATTTGTCTTGAAGAGTCTTTGTCTCTTGTGGTTGGTGTGCTCAGCAGGTGCTTAGCTCAGTGAGTGCTTTCCTTCCATCCACAAGCCTCCTTTAAACAGTTCTGCAGTCATGTGACCGCAGGTGCAAAGTTTTTCTCACGGGTTAATCAACAGTGAAGGGGGTTTATAGGGTTGTAAACGGGAATTCATAAATCCTTCTTTTTCCTCATCACCTGTCTGATCATTTTATGGATCCCTGGCTCTGCTGGCAGCTCTGTCTCGTAGATTGATCACACCTCGGGTCGGTTAAACAGTTACCTTTCGCTCCATTGATGATGGTGAAAGCTTCACCTGCCCATTGTTAGAGAGCCCTGTTACTCACCTCTGAGCAAACTGTTGAACTTTGTTTTACAAGCTAACATGTCTGACAGAACTGGATCCTATCATGTTTAAAAAAAGTGCCATGTTTTTTTTTATTTATTTGGAAACGTGTTATTTTTAAACAGAAAGAATAAAAAAAGATACATTTGTTAAATATTTAAGTTCTGTATTTGCCTGATTGAAGGACACAAAGGCAATTGCATAGTATTAGACTAAAACAATTAGTTTAATATTTGAACAAATATAATTTCATCCAGCAATGCTTTCATTACCACAGCATCTCAATCAACAACTTTATTAATTCTTTAAGGGGCAATTGGTTATGATCAGCAGCTTGTCATGTACACAGGCAGGACGAAAACACACAGATACACCCGGGAGCACAGATGTGGATCATTCCAATTTACACTATAAATAGTTCATAGCATCACAATAATAAATAAATGAATAAATATTCTATGTCGGGCAGGGCCACTATGTTGAATTATTTTAATGAGCATTTTGTGTCCTGTGGCTCTCTGCTTGATTATGTTGCTAACTCTGCTACTGTGAACACCACAGTCTGTGACTCTGAAAAACGTGGTTTGGAAAACCCTTTCAGTTTTTCTCCTTCTACTATTGAAGTCGTTCATTAAGCCTTATCCAAGTTAGATCCTAAGAAACCGGTTGGTCTGGACAACGTAGAACCTTTCTTTT
>NW_011340149.1:0-1958 GCF_000735185.1 Notothenia coriiceps | reverse complement strand
CAGTGATTTAGAGCTTGGTGCACAGCTGGTGTGAAGAGGCTGCAGGCTAGCATTGAGTGTACGGACAGTGACATTGTGCAATGGCTGGGGGATTTAATATACTGGATGTAAATCATCAACTCAATAACTTAAGTATCAAACAGGAAGCATCAGGGAGAAGACAAGTTGTTGAACTGCACACCGGAGGGGATCAACTGGATGGAAAGGATGTTGCTTTTATGCATCTGGAGATAACTAATGCCTGCACGGCTTTGGACGTCGTCTAGATTCACAAAGAAGTCAAAGAGGATTGTTTTTCCACATTCTACATTTTTTTACAGATTATTTACGAGTAATGTAAAAACTTTTTTGCACAAATAACCCCTTTCATCCTTTCAGCTTTTACTCCAGGAGGATACATATGGACATTTCACATCTTCAAAAAAAGGCAGCAATCACCTGCTGCTTCATATTTGGTACTGAATGGATGGTTTACGGTGGGAAGAACAAGGGATAACTCAGTGAAGTGAATCTCCTCTCAACTTAGTCCTTAGTAGGATCTAAAGGAGATGCTGTACGTCTTTTGCAAATTAAACTACTATGGAGACCAGACACAGGCAAAGCAAAGTTTACACTCCGGTTAACCCACTGCATCCTGCCAGGTTATCACTCCTGATGAGGGGTTTGAACCATGTGGTCCACTGAGAGCATGGAGCCAGAGAAAGCTCACACCCAGAGCAGCTTCATAAACAAGGTGGATGTGCCTGACCATGCTCACTACATCGTCGCTATATTTGTCTTTGTCATCGGGATATTGGGCGTCACTGGCAACGCGCTGGTTATGTTTGCCTTTTACAGGTTGGTTTGAGCGTTTTTTCTTCAGATTTTCACTTTAAGTCATTCTGTGTGCCTGCTCTTTTCAGTGGAGCCTTTACCAATGTTCAACGTGGGTCTCTATTTGATTCAGAGCCCTGAGTGGGTTTATGGAGATTTACGGATGGAGAGTAATACATGGAGAGACAGACAGAATCACTGAGTGCGTGGATCTGTTGGCTGGAGGGGTTGGTTGTGTGTGGTCGCTGTTTGAAACACATGTATATTTACGAATAAGGAGCCAAAAGCCTCTCAATCAAAGCTGAGAAGTTTTTGCTCTCTTTAATTCACTGCAGGGGGAGGGTCAGTATTTGTCATATATTTTACTTTCCAGGGGATCAAAGGGGTTTCAAAAAGATCTGGTGATTACCGCTCAAATAATCCATGTATCTCCGTCCTGGCCAATGCATGGCAAAGATGTAGAATGAGGATCACTGGAGTAAATCTGTCTTCTTTCCTCATAAACAATGTAAAATGTATTGTAAAGAAAACATATTTGTTTCCATTGAATGTTTTAAAACTTCCCCTTTTTGGTGCAAATATACAGGCGCATGTGATATAATATCAAAAGGTGCTTTACTGTGTTTTACCCAAATGTTAGAAATAATCATTGTGCATTGTCTGCAAGTCCATTTAGAATCACAAGCTCATTCTGATATGTGACTCTTAAATTGTAAACATTTTTGATAAGACAAAGAAGAATATGTATGTTATTAGTCGTGTATTTTGGACTGCCATTAACCTCTTATTCAGCTAGTGACATTAAGAGTTTCACAGAAACTGGGTCAGTGCTAAAAGGTGTGTGTGTGTGTGTGTGTGTGTGTGTGTGTGTGTGTGTGTGTGTGTGTGTGTGTGTGTGTGTGTGTGTGTGTGTGTGTGTGTGTGTGTGCCTGTGGTCAGTGTGTGTGTTCTCGGGGTTGTCAGAATTACCGTAGATTTCTCCATTGTGGTGTGCTGTGGTGTGCTGATCATTTGTGTTTACTGAATCAAAAATGCACATGATGTTATTATTGGTTCCTATCCATTAACACACACACACACACACACACACACACACACACACACACACACACACACACACACACACACACACACACACACACACA
>NW_011340148.1:0-16099 GCF_000735185.1 Notothenia coriiceps | reverse complement strand
TGTTTTCAATAAGTATATCAATTGTCCAAAGAGGTTGTATTCTACAGTCTGCCTGAATGTAATCATTGCGTAGGTGTGTAGTGTGATTCTGTGTAGTTTATTTATGGCATCCCGTTGGATTGGACGTCATCTGAACAAGACATCGCACGCTCACTGCTTGATAGCGCGAAGGTCCGTTTACGCCGGTTGTTAAACAACGTCGTTATGGGAAATGCAAGTCTGCATCCAAATAGTTGGAAGATAAGGAGGAAGGACAATCAATACTGTATATAGTAAATGTGAGGTAAAGTGTGTCGCCAAGGTAACCGGTTAAAACTCGAAGTGGCGATGAGGTCTTAAAATATAAGGAAAGGGTCTTAAAAGGAATTACATCTGACTTCATGATTCCTCCATATACCCTGAATGTTCCTTTAAGACTGCTTTGCATTTAGTAATTACATGTTTTGCAGTTCAAGCCTTCCCCAGGCTGATCTAAGCACTTCACTGAAGTGTGTGTGTTCTCTGCTGACTCCCTGGCAGCCTTAAACACTCTGATGCATACACACAGGCACACACATACTATTGCATATGCAGTGTGATACACCTATTTATCCATGTGTGGGGTGGACAGGGGGAAGAGAAAGAGAGTAGTTTGGATATCTGTTTGGAGAACTTCATATTTACAATTATACCAAGCAGTGTGTTTGCCTTGCTTAACAATAGTGCAAGACACAATCTCTCTGATAGCTTAGCCAGTAAGCTAAAAATACCCTAACCTCTCTCCAAACTGATTGTTTAAACATGTTCAAAGATTTGATTGGGCTCTATTTTTGTATTCTCTGTGGCCTGTGAGACAGAGATAATCACTACAATGAACTTCTTTTGAGGGTTTCTTATTGTGATCCACAATAAAATCCTATTTTATCCCAGTTCAGTGCAAAGCGATTATATTCATGAGAGTTCAACTATTAGACTGCAGCACATATCCATGTATAGACTGAAGTCTGGGTTTAGTGATGCTGACATTTGGGTAAAATGCTTAGTGGCTACATTAAATTGCCATGGACATCACTGTTAAAGACCCGTATCTGCACCAATATAAATCCACTATTAGATTAACTGGCTTTTTTTCAACACTGGTATTGGGAGCAATGCTAGAGTTCAGAGGGACAGCGACATACTTTGTAGGATTTAGCGTTGGAGGCGGGGCCCCGTTCGTCCCTATAAAAGCTGCTCGGTGGCGCATGAAGCCAAAATGGCGGAAGTGGAGAGGGTCTGCTGATTTACAGACGTCTCGTTCCCAATGTCAGCCGATGGGAACACGTTTTTTTGGGCCCAAATGACATCATGAACTGACACGATGTGAAGTACTACCGTTCGGGAACTACGACCAATTAGCACCAATGCCTGCATCACTTCCCATGGGGCTGGTACGGCAGTCTTTTACCTTCTGGAATACGCCTCAGTGGGTTTTACGGCCATGTGGCGATGTCTCTCTCTCTAACTGAGAAGATGGATGTTGGCGACTGTGTTTGTTTGTTGTTGTGGTGCAAATGCAAATAACTTCACAATGTGTGTGCATACAGACATGTGTGTTTATGTGCACCGTGACGAGTCATTAAACCGGGTGCAATGTGATTAAATTACCAGCAAAGTGATTCAGTGGTCCCCATCTGTTTAACAAAGCAGTGTTCCTCTGGGACTCTCACTCTGTCACTGTGGAAAACATTTACGTTTATAGCAGCACAGGAAAATGTGCCTTCATTCAATTTTGCGCTGTCAATCTGTGTGTAATTAGAGCCAGATTCACTAATGTGTTCGGCACCAGCCTGTGTTCTGGAGACCTGCGCATAAAGAGCCATCATGGACTCTTGGTGTGGTCCTACCATACTAAAGCAACATCTCAGTACAAAAGCAACAACTGGGACTGCCTAAATAGCTGCATTTTGCCAGTTAAGGTGCCATTTAGTAATAAGTCTAAACATTCACTCTGTCACCATGCTACTAAAAGGTTTACAGAAATCCAACTATTTTTTGACAGCAATATGTTAAATGTTAAAAATTAACATTCTGGATCCAACTTTTTGGTCCATAAAACCAACAGAATTTGCCATAATCCGCATGCATACTGTGCAATGCATATTGAATAAACAGTAATGGCTTAAACATTGCTTGACCAGCTGCAGCAGCAGCCACTTATAGGTGACACAAGTACTTCAAAGGGATTTTTTAGTTATCTGCATCTTTCCAGCAAAGCTATCATGAATATTTAAACCAATGCTAATCCAAAAGCACGAGTCCCCCAACAGGTTTGGCAACAAGTATCATTGTGAGGCCCTCTTTGGGTCCGTGCATACCCACTGCAGGTTCATTATCAGGCTATTACGAGCCCATTTAAGGACACGCCGGGGGCTTTTAAGAATACAAACACAAGGGTGGTTACTAGAATAAAAAAAGAAGCTGCTCACTGTTCCAACAGTGGAAAGAAAAGCACGTGTTTGGCAGGGGATGGCTTAGGCACATTTCAACTAATGATGTTGTGGTGCTTTTGTACGTGTGGAACAGAGGGTAAAGCATTTGAAGCAGCTCTGGGTAATTCTTACACGTTGATTTAATTAGAGGAGGATCAACAACGTCAGCCGGCATTTCATTGAGCCTGTCCTGTGCCAGTGCAGTGAATCGGTTTGTGTGTGACAGTGTGAGCGCCACAGATATAAAACAATACAACAAACAACGTCATGAACTAACTTAGCAGAGTGGTTGGACTTGATTATGTTTTTCTTGTAGGAGGACTCGGAAGTTAGCAAGGGTTCCCTCAACAAAATCCAATGGAATTTTTCCTTTGAATTATGAAAATTATAGCGAAAGATTTGTATTTTTGGTTGATTCTAGACAGTCACATGGCAAGGTATTAATATAATAATATGAAATAAGTGTGATTTTGTGTCTGTACTTGCACAGCGTCCACTAATGGACTGTTTCTCCTTTCTTCAGGACACAGTCAGGGTGATAATGACTCAGGGACCACACACTGTGCACGGCTGTGTGTTGACACTTTTATGTAAACCGGACAGCATGCATGTGTTGCTTCTGTACGTGCATATTGTGGTCTGGCGTGCATTTTAAAGTGTGCGGTCAGCAGTGAACAGAACAAGCTGACCCAGGGCTATTTCATATTTTACAATTTCCCTCTCTCTCTCTCTCCGGCTGCATTGACGCATGTTGTGCCCTTTAACTCTTTGATTCTCCTCCTGCTCTTTTCTCTCTCTTGATCTCCGTCTCTCTCTGGTTCGATCTCTTTGATAGTCTTTCTCTTTTCTCTTCTTCCCGTCTCTCTTTTCACATGCTCAAATCTGACTTTCTCTTTAAAAGCCTCTGGAGGTTTCACAGGCACATTACAAATAAAAGGGCACTTTAAACAACAAAGGCTATTAACAAAAACAAAATGGTACTTTGAAAGCTATGTGTGTTGATACGTAGTCCTAACAAATTCTAATTCAGGAGGGAAGGTCGGAAATATGATCCGTGTGACCAGAACATCAGAGCAGGTTCTACCTTTGAAGTTATGTGTGTGTCTGTCCTTGATATGTGTGTATACGTTATTATCTTCTGCAATAGATGTGTGTATAATCTGTTTACCTTGGGAATGAATGAGCGTCTAGCTGCTGACAGTCATTCAGTCAAATCCCTGTGCTTTGCATCCTGTGTGTGATTTATGCTGTCGTCACTGCAACACTTTGCATGATTGGAAAGCTGACATTCACATCTGACACACTGAATCACCTGTCACACAGCCGACACACACAGTTGTAATTACTTTCACCTTTTGCCATTCACTCTTCCCCGAACACACACTCACTGCAGGTTTCTCGTGCACGATAGTTGTAGGAGCACCATACCTGTGTCGTGTGTGTGTGTGTGTGTGTGGCGCCTGGTCTCTGATGTCCACACCCTGCCACTGCAGTCCCCTCTCTCTCTCTCTCTCTCTCTCTCTCTCTCTCTCTCTCTCTCTCTCTCTCTCTCTCTCTCTCTCTCTCTCTCTAGTAAATAATGAATGAGTGGTGAAAGCAGAGAACTGTTGTCTCTCTGGATCACACACACACACACACACACACACACACACACACACACACACACACACACACACACACACACACACACACACACACACACACACACACACACACACCATAGGGTCAAACCAACCACATCATTTGCATTCTGACCAAGGTGGGAACACTTATTTCCATTGTTGTGTGTGTGTGTTTATCTTTGCCTGTCCCCTTTCCCATGTTGTACACTGATTTATGTGTCCTTAATGTCCTTGATGCTAACCTTTAACATGCTCCTTATACAACCACACACCTCGTGCCCTCTTTGTGTGTGTGTGTGTGTGTGTGTGTGTGTGTGTGTGTGTGTGTGTGTGTGTGTGTGTGTGTGTGTGTGTGTGTGTGTGTTTCTGAAGGGTGGATATACTGGGATTAACAGGGATTAAAATGAAACTGCTGAGTCTCAACCATCTTTCTTTTTTTCTTGCCTCCATTCCACACTGACATGCTTTAACACCTTTCCTGTTTTTCCTCCTTCAGAATGAAAAAAACTGCACACGTGCACTTTTCTATGTGTCTATATCGTCTTCGATTACTCAGTGGGTCGATGCAGGGTGGGCCGCGAGCCCAGCAAGCGTCAGGCTGTAACTATTTTAAGACATGTCTCTGAAAACTTGAAAGATCTGTAGTGTTGGCTTCAGGCCCAGGATGGCTTTCTGTTTTTCTTAATGTGAGCCAACAAAAGCAGCCAGTGGCAACACATGCTCCACGGGGTTCCTGCTGGGTGCACATAGGGGGGATTCTCCAGAGGTTCAATGAAGACAAACAAGAACGTTCTAGATGAATCGTGGAACATGTTTCAACCTTTCCAGCTCATTTAAACACACATTTACTGCATTGTTTTGTTGTTGTTTGATTGAAGAAGCATGTTGAAGTGGAAAAGCAGCATTAACCAGGCAGCAATATACTGTTTAGGTAATATAAGTATGCAAAAGTAATACATATTTAATTGGAACAACAGTAAAAACTAGCTGCAAACGGTCGAAAGTTAAAAGTGCCTTGCCTAGCACAAAGTCCATTTTGAACAATAGGAAATATTATTATTTGTTAAAATGTATACAATCTGTGGCCTCATCCTCAACTACATTATAGAAGTAAAGTTCCTTCCATAACGTAATAAAACTAATTTTTAAAACACAATGAAGGAAAAGATGCAATATATAAATTGTTGAATGTTTTCAATATGAAAAAAGTAGAATATAAATATTTATATTAAATTATAATTAAAACGGTGCACATCGTATTACAATGTGAACCATGATGACACACTATTAAAATGTAACTGTTTATAACTACACAATGTGACTTTCAATTGTCTTTTTTCTCCCAAACTAGAACTTCCAGGCCCTGCCAAAGCAGCCGCTTCAGTTCACTAAGAAGCAGTACATAGAAGGTAAGGTGCACCGATCTCATTAACACACACACCTCACTCACTTTCTAGAAAATAAGGCAGCGACAAATGTCAAGGTGCGTGTGTGTGTGGGAGAGAGAGACATTTCTCAGGACATACAAAAACTGATGAGCAGTGAGCCAGTAAAGAGGCTTTCTGAGGAGGATGAAAGTCAGCAGCAGCAGCAAAGGGCTTGTCACTAAAAGTGTCTCTGTGTTTGTGTTATCTTGGACTTATAATATATACTTGATATACTGTACGTTGCATCCGTTTCATTTTAGGATTATATTGAAATTCGCACAGTAATTTAAATAATAACATATTTTACATTTGGCCAATTTAGCCCTATTATTTGATTACGCAAAGCTGTGAAAGTGGCACTCGAGCTAGATTTCTTTTTTAAATGCAACCGTAAATCCCTGCCACGGTATAATCGTATGCCAGTTTGACGAGGAAAGAAAATTATGCAAGATGGTAAATTACAAAGTCCCAAGATTCATTGCGAGAATTATAACAGAGCCGGTTGAAGCATCTGAGAAAATGAACAGCTGTTCTTAATTGATCACGTACGCAACATCGCATACAAAGCCCATCTTTTATCTGCGGTGTAATATCTCACTTTACTTTCATGAGCAGAAGGTTTTTGGGGAAACATTATCCATATGGACACAAGCATCAATTAAGCAATCTTAGATTTGATTGTTTCCACCCGTCTTGTTATCCCTTCTCCGTTGGAATGAAGTTTTAATTACCACCCCATGCCCTTTTTACACAGTCATCATTTAATAAAAATGCCACACAGACACTTTGAGAAAACAGCCTGACGCTTCGTTTATTTAGGTTGCTTGATAGCTCAACATCGATTATATAATGATGACATTTTAATTTATGACAGAATTTGGCAGCCTTGACCACATTGTCAGGAACAATCTACGTTTCATCAAAAATGTAATAAACGTAAAGATGGGTGCAATATATCTAACTTGATATTTAAGTCACGGAACATCCTTCATTTTATATTCATCTATTCATTTTTTCTTGTGTTATCTTTTGTGACCAGATAGCTCACAGAGACATGAAGCATTCCTATGTTCCCCCTTTACCACTCCCATTGCGTTTATAGGTATGTTGTGCATCTTTTTGATAGCTATCCTTTGGAAATGGAAAGAAATACACTATGAATACATCTGAATAAAAATAAGGTTGAGGAAATGTATATTTGGTACAAGATTCTTTTTGTACATAGCTTTGAAAATACCCTTTTCATGCAGGGATCCACCATTATTACTTGTAGCTGGATTCCTGGTGTGTCCCAAACACAGGACACAAACACATTTTCTATATTTGAAGATGCTTAAACATTAAAAACGTCTTTCGATACTGTTGGCGTGAGCAGTTATTCTGCTGTCAGTCACTGCCACTGATGCTTTATTTATGTCCCTTGCTCCTTCTTCTCTCTGAGTGATTCAGAGGTGCTAACATCAGCACCTCTGCTCCTCACATACTCAGATTCACAAAGCTTCATGTCATCAAATCATCTACTCTCTGTCCCTGCTATAACCCTTATATCATCCCTTCTTTCCCTCAACCAATACCCTTATCACTTTGTGTCTTGAGGAGACAGGTGAGGCCCTAATTCCATTCGAATTACAGTGAGCTCATGTGTGTGTGAGGTCCCATTTTCAGCGTCAGCATGTATGCGCTTGTGTGTATGGACCTCCTGCTGTAGCTGTGTTTTCCTCATGCTGGGATGCGCTGCTTCATTCTTACCTATAATTTCTCCTGCACTAAAGTCAGCACTACAGTCCATCTCTTCGTAGCAGAGAGTCTATTGGTGGACTGATCCTGATTGGATTCTGATTTGCCTCTAAATGGAGCGTTGTGGCTTCATAACTTATCTCCTCATTAAGTCAGATGTCGGTGTTGGCTCCCGTTATTGCTCTGCTAAGTCCCTAGCCACACACTGCCTGTGTTTCTGTGGCTCTATGTCAAACACAAAGACACAGACAGAAGATTAGAAGTAAATTACTGTTTATGTTGTATATCTGGTTTATACATTAATCTACTGTAGAAATGTGCTGGGAAAGATGTGCATATGCCACATGATGAGATGCTCTGCGTATTTATGGAAGGTCAATTTAATTTAAATTCTGTCTGGCCTCTAACCAGCATTTCTCATAGTAGAATTGAAAAGTGATAGAGCAATTACAAAGTCGTAATTCCCCATTACCCATTTGTGATAAGCGAATTGTGTGTAGATTATTTTGTGTCGTTGCTATTAATAACTAAATATCAGTCATCACCAATCAGTTTTTTGTGTTCATTTTAATGATATTATCACAGTAAGAATCACTATATCGTTTTAAAGTAATCAAATAGAACAGAAACAAAACATACAGAGGCAACAGTTTATACATGTTAAGTAGCTTGTAGCATGTGCTGAGGAGTTCCTCAGGGGTCTGTGTTTGGTCCCCACAGGAAAGGAGGAGGAGATTGTGACTGTTCATCCTCGGGCAATGTTCATTCCTCAAGAAGGATGGACCTTTCTTGCTGCAGGTAGGACAATACGTAATGTAAAATCATGATGTTTTAGGTCTTTCATACAGCACTGAGATTTGCTTCTGTAACCCCTTGTGATAATGACACTCAGAATATCACTGTATGTCCGTTAGCAGAAATACATAGACTGCTTTGGGGAAAGAAGTAAGCTGTTTTCTATTTTAACTCTGCATTTTCTCACATATTGTTTTGCTGTCAGTCATGCATGTTTGAAACCATTTATTTGTAAATTAAGTGATGTCTGTGATACTTGGCATTCAATAACAAGTAGGTCAAACTCATAGTCTTACATTTTTTCATACCTATATTTTATTTATTGATTGATCATGTCAGGCATTCCTTTGCACACACATATAACCGTTCACCCAGCCACCAAATAAACATAAGAGAACGCATTGTAGCCTTGCAGGAAAAGTGTGTGAGCACCCGTGTAACAGCAACACGGGAGTCTGACATAAGACTAATTTAACAAGCCTCTCAGAATTCTCAGTTTTTGTCCCAAAATTCGCATCAATTTCCCTCTGCTCCGTTTGGCCTTTTAAGTTTGTAACTCCACTTACGCTGAGTCGCTCACAAGGTCACTTCGGGGTTTAAAGCGAGTTCATGCTGTGAAAACTGAGGGGAGAGCTGCTGGGACACTGTCAGCCTGGAAGAGCTTTGTGCGAAACACCGGGTGTACATAACCCCACAGATAAACCAGGGTTAGCAGGAGGACAGCACCAGGATCAGAGCGAGGATCCCACATATACACAAAACATGGCAGGGAGGCACCAACACACACAATAACCAGCAGGAGAGCACACACGCACACACACATGCTCTTAGGCCAGGTTGCCATGGAAACAACCCCTCCTAGGGAGTCTTCGCACAGTCACCCCCTTTGTGTCCTTCGATGTCCTTCCCAAGCGGCTGTGTGCGAGTGTGTTTGTTTGTGTCTTTCAACTATTACTTTTCAGTGTCTAAAAAAGAAAAGAAAGCTTTGTCAAATACATTGGCTGTATGCAAACTTTAAATAGTTCAAAGTGAACAACTAATAATAAAATAAATGTTTTACAATGTAAAGAAGTAGATAATTGAATGTAAAATTAGTATTTCAGGCTAAGTAACAGCTATATATATTGTAAATATCGTTCAAAAATATATTGACACCATCTATTAAAACGTTTTTTATTTTGTGCAAAGTTTTAAACATTCTAGATTAAAACTTTCCATGGAAGCGATCCCACCCTCAGAAGAATCCAAATAATGACTTAGTGAAAAATGTGTGACTATCTGTTTCACTAAAGATACAAACCATTCTTACAGCACATTGAACAGCCTTCCTCTCCTCCCACAACCTGCCTGTGCCTCATTTGTGTTTGTTTGTTTAAATATGCATTTGCAACTCAGTTATTTCCTTTAGGGAGGATTCTGCTGGTGTGTGGGGACTTGAGCTGAGATAGGGAAACGAGAGGCTGGCCAAAATGAGAACAAAGACAGTCCTAATTCCCTCAGCCAGCATGTTAGTTCAGTCAATCAGTTACTTTATGTTTCCCATCCCTAGTCCATATTAAAAAAGAATACATTTGAGAAGTGCCACTTACAGTAGCAAAGGTCTCCTAGCATTTTAAAGACACACATGCTAACAGAATTCTCCTGTTATCTAAATGTGAAGGTAACCCAACAATGATGTTTGCAGCAGTTACATAATGCCCGTTGTTGTCAGTTTGGAGAGGTTATTCTGTACCTGCATGAATCAGCCAATGCAAAATGTAGAAAGAAGATTAAAAAAAGAAAGCAACATCTATCAGTCTCCTGATCGTCACAACACTGCACTTGCAGAAGTGTATGTAGGATTATCAGTATGTTATCACACTAATATAATCAACTAAAATTCAAACAGTCAAGAAGAAAACTTGACTACCCTATGGTATTTTTACAATAATATAATTTGTTCACACTTATTACTAAAAGCAGCTATAAATAATACTTTATAATAGCAGACATTAAATGCCAAACAATGTCATGTTGCTTGCTCAATTTGTAGTTTTAAAAATGGTCATTGTAGGTTTAAACGATTAGCGAACAAATATACATTTATTTTTATACTAGCATAATTAAAAATCTATTCATAGTAGGAGGTTTATTGAGTCTATCCCACATAGTAAGCTATATTTCCAACATATTACAATGAAAACACATTCTAATGGTAGCTTTTAAAGAAACGACCTCTCCTGAGATTGGGGCAAACTGCTTCTTTCTAGCATAAAACCACCTCTTGTCCTCCTGGGTTTAATCTTTAAAGTATAAGGTATACAATTTTCCTGCTAAGTCCCAAAATACAGTTCAAGCTAAATCCTAGATTGCTCCGCTGAATGCTGGTCAATCTTCCTCCCTGAAAGCCTCTCTAGACCAACCCACAGGGAACATTAGATATTCCCAGTGTGCAGGTTTGAGCTCTTAAGCTTCCATGCATATCTTTCATACTCGATGCTTTTCTGCAGAGCGCCACTGAGGGCTGCTCAGGGCGCTGTTGGTGTTGGCATTCAAAATGGATGAGGCACGGCTTAGTCCCCTCTGTGTTAGTATGCTGTTGGACTGTGGGAGATTGTAGCAGCTTATTTATTGTTTTTAATACCTCTACTCTCCAGTAATACATGGCCCTGCTCTCTGCTTTGTTAGGGCTGCAACTAATGAGTATTTCATTACAGATAAATAGATGCTTCTATAATTTATTGCTCATTTTGTTTATAAAAGTAATTACAAAAATCTATCAAAAGTTGCAAGAGCCCAAAGGGATTCATTTAATATTGGGTATTTTGTTGCAAGAGCTACAGATGTTCAAATTATAATTATTAACATTTTTATTACAGACAGCAAAAACGGGCAATAAGATAATTAATAGTTAATATACTAATTATTCTGACTGAGCCTAAATGTATATATTCGTATCTGTATCCTTTTAGTTTAAAGGCAGAAATGCTTTCAAGGCTGCTCCAGTTTAAGGGGAGACACTGCAGGTAATTAGTGAGAACCAAATAATTAGTAGATGAAACTTCCCCGTAGGATTACTTCCATGTAGGCAATCTTTTTTGCTGTTACAAATTGACCAAAATGTTTTGTTTAACAGTTCAATTGAAGTATCATCTTATGAAATATGTGCTAATTGGCTCGAATTTCTCGAACAGAAATGTGAACATTGGATAAAGCCATGTTCAAAATGCTTGTTAATTTTGTATATCTCTTTGAATCACTCCAACAGCCATTACAAAATAAAGCCCTTCTGCCATGTTTTTAGAAACAACATGTTATATAAGTCGGGCTATGATACATGTCGACACTTATGGCTCAGAGTATGAGCAAATACAAATTAACCAACAAAGTAAAACAGGTGCTACAGATGAAAAAGTATATATATATATATATCACAATGAACCTTAACCAGAAGATTACTTATATTGAGTCTATTTTCTTGTATTTATTATTCTGTGTTTAAATATGGAAAAAATATATTTTCTTCTCCCATCCATCCTGAAAGAAAACATGGAAGTAAAAATAGCCCATACTCTCATAACTGACATGATGTGTCTGTAGTGTGTCTCCTGAGGGGTCAATCTGCAGCGGAAGTGACTGCAGGTTGAAGCTATTCCTGTATGGATCGATAAAAGGATTTCTTGATTGTGGCCGGTGTTATTCTTACCACGGAGACTATCTCTGCTCGAAGGTGGCCTTGGAGAACGCGCTCAAAGCATACACTGACACCATTTCAGATATCTAATATCATTCATCTCTTTTCATTACACACACATTATCTTTCTTCCTGTCTTCTATTTCTATCTCACATAAAACCATCTTTCCCTCTCTCTCTCTCTCACACACTTCCTGGTCAGCAGTGTGTTTCTTCAGCCGCCGGCCATGCTTGGAGGAAATGTGATCTGACTCATAAAACATTGATGGGAGGATATCTTTAGAAACACCCTTCCTCACCTCATCACCACCAAATCTCTTTTTCCTGCACTCTATGGCTGACCTGGGTTAAACGCTAGATAATGTTCATTTGAACCTGCATTAAACTGAAAGCCGAGGACTTTCCTTCCCTCTTTTGCTGAATGATAAGACCCTGTAATCTATGCTACACCTCCAGATGAATCTCATTCAATAGTTATAGTAATGCTTACAATCCCATGCTCCAATCCTTCATCACTCTCTCTCTCTCCCCACTTTACTGGACACCTATTACAGCCGGTTGCTTCATCCTCAATGGGAGAAAAACCTCTCTCTTCCCATGGTCCATTTGGAGTCGTTTTTTCATCGTGTTCGGCCCGATTGAATTTGATTTTGAAGCAGCCGAGCAGAAGAGGCGATGGGTGAAACGGCCGTAATGGAATGTGCTGCTGGTGCTGTGAATATAAGTGTGTGTGTGTGTGATTACATATTGAGGGATGTTTCAGTGTAGAACTGGAAAGAGTGCATCTTCTCTGTCCCTATCTGTGTTCTCAGCTGTCTGTGTGTGTGCAGGTGGGTTATAATGTGCAGTTAGGTCAGACAGAGTTTGTTTTTGCTTATTTTGAAGATTTTTTTTTCCTTCCCTGTCCATCAGTGTTAGTCTTTTATAGCCTCTGGTTATCTCTCGGCTTATGTAAGTGCCTCGGGCAAGTTTCTAAGACGATACAGTCTCAGAGGCCGCTTTAGACGCACTGTTTTTCTGTCTGTCCGACTTTACGGTGCTGAAATTGTGTCGGTTATGCAGTTCCATTCCCAAGCCTAAATGGATGGTTTTAACTCTTCCATAAAAGATGCATCCATTTTGGTTTGACAAAAAGCTATAAACGTGTTGATACAAGGCAGAATAAAAGCCATCCTGCATTATAATAAACATTTCAATACCAGATGTAGAATTATAAGAAACCCTCCAATAACTGACTAAGATACACTATGGGACACATAAATGCGAAAAAGTTGCACTTACCAACAAACGTCAACAAAACAAATGCATCCTATTCCTGTTATCGCTAACTCTGCATTAATGGTAGCAATAATCAAACAATAACTACAATGTGGAAAGCAGTGCAATGACCCGTTTGTGTGGCTGAGTAGGGATTCTTGTAAAAAGGGAAAAGAAACGTGTCACTTTTTAGAGAAGTATTCCTCCAGGCTTAGCCGCTAGGTGCTACCTTAACATTCACACAATCCTCAGGTCTCTGTGAAGAGTCACATCAACGTTAAACACCAGCAGTTATGTGCTTTCAAGGAACGTGACTTCAGTAATAACCCAGCTTTACATGCCTTAGTGTAATAGCAGCACGGGCTTACTGCGAGACGGATGCAGCATATTAACTTTTATATTACATTCAAATTATGGCAAATGTAAAAGCCTAGTAATAAAAAGTCAGAACGTATTGTCTGATCACAGTGAGGCATTCACAGGAGATCACACTAGGTTTAGAAGATGCTGTGTTTCTTGCAGATAGCTAAATGTCAAGATGGGAAAACTAATGTCTGTACGTCTATCTTATTTAGGGTGTGACATTCAGGTAGTGTGTCATTCAAAAGGTGTGTGTTTTCTGTGTGTCAGACTTCTGCCAGGTGGAGCTGCGCCTCCTGGCTCACCTCTCCTCCGACCCAGAGCTTCTCCGCATTTTCACCGACCCGCAGGCCGACGTCTTCACCATGCTGGCCGCTCAGTGGTAGGACACACACACGCACACGCACGCACACACACACACGCACGCACACACACGCACGCACGCACGCACACGCACGCACGCACACACGCAACACACACACACACACCCCTTATCTCTTCGCCAGGGTGAGTGTTGATGCTCTGCAGGGTCCCTTTTCTCCTCCCTCTCGTTCTCCCGACTCCTTCCCTTCAAACGCTACTAACCTTGTTGCCATGACTACCATGCCAACTGCATCATCCACTCTCCCTTTTACATGGCCAAGACACCCTAGGGTCAGGCCACAACATTGTCACACTTTTGAAATTTGTTTTCTTGTGTGTGTGTGTGTGTGTGTGTGTGTGTGTGTGTGTGTGTGTGTGTGTGTGTGTGTGTGTGTGTGTGTGTGTGTGTGTGTGTGTCACCTTTACTTCTGTCATCCATCTCCGTCGAGTGTGTGTCAGAGGGCGTCCGGTTAAACAGATTACCCGGACATAGGGTGCATATTAACAGCTCTTCGGAGGCTTCACATTGTGTCTCTCTCATTAAATCTATTTCACCTTTAAACAAATAAACTGCTTTGTTAGGATGACTTCCTCTTTCCCTCTTTTATAGTCTTCCATTCCATTTTCTCTTGCCCTCTCTTCCCTTCCCTTTTCTCCCCTCTCATTCCCATTCCCCCCTCCTTTTCCATCACTGCATATCTCTCTTTTTTTCCCTCCTAAACTCCATTTATCCTCGCCTTACCTTGTCCGATTGCCCTGCCATGAGTAATGCCATTGGCTCGTCTGTTGCTCTGGTTGGAAACCCTTTAGTAATGATCACAGGTTCAACAATGTAAACTTTATTTATGATCAGTGTAACCAGAGACGTTCTGCATTACAAACTGTTTTCTTGATTATTTTTTTGATGGGTCTTTATAACAACTTAGCTTTATTACCCTCCAAGTTGTGTTAAACTGATATCTGTGGCAAAATCTAAAACCAACCCATTATCCAATTCCATTGATGCCAATAGTTGCTAACCTATTTGTATTTTGAAGTGTTAAGAATATGTTAACTTAAGCAACATATTGCCTGTTACTTCAACCTTGAAAAATGAATTATTGTACAGTTAAATCTTTATACTATTTAATCATATACAGTTACTTACAGTTTATTTTATTTGTGATTTCTTTTAGTCTTATGTAACTGTTGCTCAGAGCCAAACGTGCAGAAATCACAATTTCTTTGCAAACCTTTCATGTAAAATATCATGTTTTTTTAAAGAGGACTAATTAAAATCTTTTAGCTTGAAAGACCATAAACTAGTCCGACTGATTCAAGCTTTTATGGCATGTGATTTAAAACTTTTGCTTGTAATAAAACTGTGGGCAGTTTAAAAAGAATCTACAGTAATGCCTCTCCATCAGGGGGCAGTGGAAATCCAGTACTGATACCCATCAACCAGATGCAGCACCTTGGAGGGAAATACCTTCCTGTGAGTCCTCCGCTGGGGGTCATAGGTTACCTGTGTTTTACCGTAACCTGTCTTTTACCAGACAGAGGAATTGAAAGTGTAATTTTCTCATGTTTAGGAGGTCTCATCCTGAGGCTACATGTCAATACATTGTGAAACGCTGGAGTGTCGTAGCTCAGCAGTCGTAATTGTTCAGAGTTCATGTCTCTGAACACTGATCGGCAGCGGCAGCTCCCCTCCAGAAAGGCCTCTGTGCAGAAGTGTCCTCCCACCCTGTCTGACCCCAGCACGACGGCAGTCTACAAGTCACATTACATAACTGTCTGTCTGTTCTTTTCTAAAGTCCCTCTAGTCTTCTTCTACTTCATGTCCTTTTAACCTCAATATCTCACAGGCTTTCTTTTCACTTTCTTTTTGTTCTTATAGGGATTTTTCTGTTTCTCCTCCCTCTCTGTCACTTTGTTGCCTTGTATTTAAACCTTCTTTCAGAGTGGATTAATATCCGAACAAATTAGTGTAGACATGCCTACTCAGTCTGCTTGTATTGATTGTATTTCCACCATCGTTCCTATTCCTATTTCATTCCAGAAAGCATAGCTAAAGGGTCTACAAAAAATCGTTATAATCGGACAAAATGTGTAATAATCTGACAAAAAATCTGTATAATCTGACCAAAAATCTGTATAATCTGACCAAAAATCGTTATAATCTGACCAAAAATCGTTATAATCTGACCAAAAATTGTTATAATCTGACCAAAAATCGTTATAATCTGACAACAGATCTGTATAATCTGACAGGAAATCGTTATAATCGGACAAAATGTGTAATAATCTGACCAAAAATCGTTATAATCTGACAGAAAATCGTTATAATCTGACAGAAAATCGTTATAAACGGACAAAATGTGTAATAATCTGACCAAGTATCGTTATAATGAGACAGAAAAAATGGTTATAATC
>NW_011340147.1:0-3266 GCF_000735185.1 Notothenia coriiceps | reverse complement strand
CCTCCCTTTCCGGGGGCGCTCCATGGGACCTTATTTTCTGAAAATGTATGTATTGAAGTCAATGGAGAGAGAAAGATTATCTTTCGACCCCGTTTGAATTGTGCCACGAATTACACATATGATGTTTGTCAATTTAAAAGATAATTTAGAAAAATAAAAATGTGTTGTAAAACTGTGAAGTAACACTTTTTTTTGAGTGAAATCGCTCAATGAACTACATCTCCCGTCTCGCACCACACACCCAGACGGCCGTCACGTTGGCACATTTCACTTCTTTCTTTCAGAATGAGATGAAAAGTATTAAAAGAGGTGAAAATCACTCCAAGTCTGGGCATGTTGAGAGCTGTACATACACACAAGGGGAGTTAGTCGGTTCCGTAAGAGCCAGCATGCGGGACCGGGATTCTGGGATTTGTAGTCTTTCTAGTTGCGTATTTTTCATAGTCTTATATTTCAACAGTTTTACGACAATTTGACTTTTTTTACATGGAAATTATTTTTTAAGATTGACAAACATCATATGTGTAATTCGTGGCACAATTCAAACGGGATCGAACAATACGTTTTCTCTCCATTGACTTCAATACATTATTTTTCTGAAATAAGGTCCGATGGAGGTCACCGGAAAGGGAGGGACTTCGCCTCTCTGTAGTGATGTCCCTGGGCTTCTATAAATCGGGCCAAATAGCTGTTTTCTATTTACGTTTAGATTTTGATAGAACTTCAATTGAAGATGTTTCCTGATTTTATTTAATTGCTTTGACTCTTATCAATATGCTTTATTACTAAATACAGAACACATCATTAAATGTCTTTCAAGGCTCCTAAAGCAACATCACCAGACACAAATTGTACGATATATGTAACTGGGTAAACATAACTTTAATTGAGCTGTGACACAGTTTAGATTCACTTGTCTGTTTACTTTATGGCATCATTTTCATGAATGACATCCCGTTTTCAGATGCAGGTATTAATCATTTACTCCAACACTCACTTTGATCTGCACGAGGAAGTCCCTCAGGTGCTCCTTGAAGGCGGGGATGTCCTGATTCAGGCTGAACAGACCCGTCACAAACACCTTCACTTGGGCGCTGCACACGAGAAACAATAATCAATTAGTCGCTTGTCTACAGACGGCACAGCATGAAGGTGGACGAAGTAACAGAAACAACCGTCACAGGGAATCCTCAATAAATAATATGAACCCCCAATAACCGCAATATAGAGAGCTGATTTATGGGTTCATTGTTTAGTCTATAACAAGTCAGAGAATAGATTAAAAAATAGCATCCACGTTTCTCAAAGTTCTTTGCATTCACTACCAGGGACCTACGAATATTCAGTTTAATATGATATCATACAGGGAGAAAATAAATCACTTTAATGCTTAATTGATGAACAGCTTTAGTAGATTATATTTTTATCAATCCACGTATCATTGCAGTTCTAGACTATAAAACACAAGTGCCATATTAAAATGTGTTCATCGTTTTGTTGAACAAAGACATTCTCAGCCTTTTTATTCTGCAGAAATCAAAGTCTACGAGGTCAACGTTGAAGATGGAAATGGAGTTTGAAAGTGCTGAATCACTTCTGCACCCTTTACTTTGAATCAGTGTTACGTGCATCGTGGTCTACTGAAGCTCAAGTGGCTGAAAACGCCTCAAGTCATGACGTGTTTGATCTCAATGAACTTGTGGATTTGAGAACAAACTGCCCAAATCGAGCACGTCCGCTGAAACACTTCCTATTTTTAAATCCCGACTAAAAACGCACTTTCAATTGAGCTGCCCATACTCACACTACAGTATGCCTTTTCAGTCGTGTATTCTGTACCTGCTGTGTTTATTTTATTTCATTATCTTTGCTTTTTATGCCTGTTTTTAAATGCCTTTTTAATAATGTATTTATGCTGTATTTGTTCTTAAATGTCTTTTGATTTTAATCTGTAAAGCACTTTGAATCGCCACGTGCTGAAAAGTGCTATATAAATAAAATTGCCTTGCGTAAAACTTATTTTCCGTGAAAAAGCTCTGAATATTTGGCAACAATAACCAAAGCACAGTCTTCTCATGTTGACTCACTTCTACAGCCTTCGCTTAAGTGGCTGAAAATATCTCACTTGTTATATTTTTGATCTAAATGCATTTGAGTAAAAACCTTCCACTACAATGCAGACGTTAGGCAAAGCTCAGTCTGCTCGTGTATACTCTCAGTGTGGTGTGAGAGAGACTCACTCCTGCAGATGAGGGAAGGCGGTCTTCAGCAGGTTGGCGATGTACTCCTGCACGTGCGCCTGGTTGTTTGTGGGGCTGGAGGCGCTCAGAGCCACGCTGACCTTCCCCTCTTCCACCAGGTTGAACATGTAGGCCAGGATGGTGGCGTGCATCGTCAGCCCTAAAGACAGCAAGAGGGTCACTTCATTATTCATGTGGATAGTATGTTTAAGAAAACAGGGCTCTAAAACCGGACAGAGGAACAGCTGACATCAGAATCTATTTCACCAATAAAGTCATTCATGTAATGAGTAGCTCCATCTTAATCCTGCACAGAGGATAACTTCATCATTCATGTGGTTTTAATTTACATTATTTAATTTCATATTCTGTTCTTGTACATATCAGATTCTATTTACATTTATATAGACTTTTTGCACTACTTTTTATTTTGTATTTTATTATATATGTTGCATCGTTGGAGGAGCTCAGGTCAGAAGAATTTCATTGCCATTTCTACACTGTAGCTTTGTGCATATGCAAACCTTTGAATCTTGGGTAGTATGTTTAACGAAACAGGTCTTTAAAATCTGTGAAAGCCCACAGAGAAACAGCTGACGTCAGAATCTATTTCACCAATAAAGTAATTAATGGAACGAGTAGCTCCACCACCAGAAAACAGGAACTGAAACCGATTGAACCGGTATGTTCACCTGTTGCAAAATCATTTCTTGGGAGTGTTTTTGAATGCTTCAAAGCTCTAGAGCCTAAACAACCTTACAGTCAGTGTACAGACCTGCAGTGTGAGAGGTGTCGGTGACCACAGAGAAGATGTGCTGCAGGATGTCACAGAAGTACGTCTGGTAGAAGCTCTGCGCGGCCGCCTCCTCTCCAGAGACGTTCTGCAGGAGAGTGTAGAGGATCTGGAGACCTGGGGATGAGATTAGGCAACAAACGATGAGTATAGATATGATAACTCTAATGGACAATGCCTTGTCTTTTTATGCAGCTGCAGCGCAAACATTCCCAAATTGGGATCAATAAAGT
>NW_011340146.1:0-2806 GCF_000735185.1 Notothenia coriiceps | reverse complement strand
TGTACGTAACTGCAAAACCAAAATGTTCCCAAGCCGGAGACTTCAATAATGCTGGAGGATTTACGAGCTCAACTTTATCTGCGTTCGCCATTTCGACAGTTCCTCAAATTACTGACTAAATTTGAACGCATCCCTGCTGACCAGCTCTCATAGTATGCCTCTCGTCCAATGAAATGACTTGGTCGCTCTATGACGCACTGAGCGCTGCGTTCCTGCAGCCCTGCCCGGAGCATGGGCCTGCAAAAACTGTGAACATGCTACTCTGAATGCTGCGACGCAGCACCTGAGATTACTTCCAAAAAGTTGTTCACATTCTCAATTTTTTACGCTTAACGTTATATTCGTTCGGTACACACGTGTCATGTGTACGAACCGAAGGGCCCATACCAAATAATTTCGGTACGTGTACCGTTACACCCCTAATGTGTAGTGTTTGCAGATGTGTGATGTAACGTGAAAGGGATATTATCGGGAAGCCGCTCATTATAGCGAATTGAACCCCAACAGGTTTTTAAATCACCCTTTTGATATTATGATCGGCTCCCTGCATATTATCCGGCTGGAACTGCAACGACAGAAACATAACCTAAAACGTTGGCAGTACTGAGCGAGGTTTTTGTGACTGTTCAAGTCTTTTCACATTTACTTTTCCATTAACCAGTCCTTAAACACTGCTAGAGCCCATAGCATGTTCCTGTTAGTGTTTACTTACTGTCCGTCTTCTTCTGCTGTTCCCTTTAGTGTTTACTTTCTGGCCGTTTCTCAATGTCGAGTAAACCTGCTGCAGAGCCACTATTTCAAGTATACTACTACGTCATCGAGTGGCGCCGAAGGACTGTTTAAAGGCTTGTTAAATGCCCAGCATTCTGCGCCACTTTATGATGTAGTATACTTGAAATAGTGGCTATGCAGCAGGTATACTCGACATTGAGAAACGGCCGCTGTCTGTCTTCTTCTGCTGTTCCTGTTATCGTCTACTTCCTGTCGGTCTTCTTCTGCTGTTCCCTTTAGTGATTACTTCCTGTCTGTCTTCTTCTGCTGTTCCTGTTATTGTCTACTTCCTGTCGGTCTTCTTCTGCTGTTCCCTTTCGTGATTACTTCCTGTCTGTCTTCTTCTGCTGTTCCTGTTATTGTCTACTTCCTGTCTGTCTTCTTCTGCTGTTCCCTTTAGTGATTATTTCCTGTCAGTGTTCTTTTGCTGTTCCCTTTCGAGTTTGTTTCCCGTCTGTCTTCTGCTGCTGTTCCTTTTAGTGCCTACTTCCTGTATGTCTTCTTCTGCTGTTAATATTAGTGTTCACTTCCTACCCGTCTTCTTCTGCAATCTTTAACCTTTTTCCTTCACTTGTGCTGCTTTATTGTGCTCGTTTTCTTTTTCTTTTTACTTACTGGGGACAGTTTAGCAATTATGAATCTAAAGTGTTCTGCCATCCACAGATATAAAAATTTAACATTTTAAAAGTATTTTGAAGGTGTTTTCTTATGAAGGAAAACTATTGTTGTTTATTTGCTTGCGTTAAATTGACCGGACTTCTATCTGCAGATGGAAGTGACAGCGCAAAGTTCCTTGATCACAGCTTCCTTAGAATGTCCAATTTGACTAATACGACTCAAGTATTCAACTAAGTCACATAATAAGTCACGTGTTTTGTCATACAGTTAAATGTCACTGGTATTCATTTAATAGACATTTCTGTTTTCTTTTTGTGTTCCATTACATTCTTTCTATTGAGCGTTGAACAGGGTTGTCTAATAAGGGTTTTTACACGCAGGTAACCACGAGACGGACAACATGAACCAGATGTATGGATTTGAAGGGGAGGTCAAAGCCAAGTACACAGCCCAGATGTTCCAGCTGTTCAGCGAGGTGTTCCAGTGGCTGCCTCTGGCACAGTGTATCAACAGCAAAGTCTTGGTAAGCAGTGGCAGTGTGAGCTCCATGCAGGCACAAGGCCGTGCAATAATTTTGTTGTTGTTAATGTTCACCAGGTCCACTTTATGTTTGATAACTTGCTTCCGAAGTCAGGTGATCTAGTGCAGGGCTCGACATTAAGGGCTGCCCGATGGCCCGGGGCCATCTAGTATTTAGCTCGGGCAATGAAGCCTCACCTGCTGGTTGCCCGATCGGGCAATCTATTATGCCAGCAGCTCGCGGATCCAGTAATGAGTGACCCGACAGTAAAACTAAACATATCTATAACTAGTTTATGTAGTTTCAGAGGTAATTAAAATAGCTTGTGATATTCTAACCTGAAGTGTGTTTTGTCCGCTCACCGCTGCATGTGATCATGCAGAGCTGCGTGTCGACTCGTCAGCAGCAGCTGATCTCTCTCTCCCGTCAGATTAGACTTCACTCGCGTTTATGTCCATATTGATCAGATCTAGCTAGTTCTAGCTAATGATAGGACTACCTGCTTATTAAAAGACACCTAAACAATAAGTGTCGCTATGCAACTGGGTGAGGCAACAAAGTATAGCGCAGCATTATGCATTTGTTTACATGCCCACCGGAACCCCGAGGCATTACCAACAGATCAACGCACAATCAACCCATACAGGACATCTCTTTCTCCACATTAAGTGTTAGACATTAGAATTGACTATTCTTGTCTGTCACATACTCTTCTTGTCTGTCACATAAGTGGCGCAACTGAAGCGGTATTGTGCTAAAGGGAAATTATTGTGACCGAAGAGATTTAGATTTGCCGGCCAACGGGAACGCTGACGTCGCCATTTTGTATGCTTCGCGGATGCGCTCGGCTCCTCTCGACTGCTGCTCGGGTCTGCTCGGTCAGCTTCCGGATGAGGA
>NW_011340145.1:0-5562 GCF_000735185.1 Notothenia coriiceps | reverse complement strand
AGAGCATAGGGAATTAGTACTGCTCCCGGGGGTCTTACTATGGAGGAGTGGATTGAGCAGTGCCTATCTCCAGGAAAAAAAGCACCTAAACGACGAGCTACGTGAAAAAGCTTTCTGATGCGGGTCTTGAACAAAGCAGAGAAAATATGACCGTTAGTGGCCGCAGGTGCGAAAGCTTTCTCCAGAGCTACTGGAAGCCCAATCTGGGGGACCGGAGAAAGTGGAGCAATATTCATATATTATGTAAATAAATAGCCAAATAATGTCTAATATGTTCGCTAGCTGTTAGTGTTGTTGCATAGCAACCAACGGAGGGACTATTTTATTTTGAACATCATTATTTACTAATAAAAACTATTTAAATTAGAGTGTGTATTTTTCTTTCATATTGCCACACTCGGTAACCGTTTTATAAAACGCTTCTCGTCGGGCAGAACCACGCCCCTTAGCTGTGATATAATGAGCATATACCACGGCCTGTCGTGAGCTATTGCTTAATTATAGCTCAACTTAACATCCTGAATGAACTCTCAGGCTTCTCCCCAAATCTTACTTGCTTACACCCAATAGAAACCCTACATGAGGAGATATGCAAGAGCATCCTGAGAGTCCACAGGAACTCCCCCAACAATGGATTCCGAGCTGAGTTAGGCCAATTCCCCCTTTGAATTAGGATGCAAAAAAGAGCAGTCAAATTCTACAACCACCTAAAAACCAGTGATCCCAAGTCCTACCATTACAAAGCCCTCCATTGCCAAGAGGAGAACATAGAGAGGAGTCCCCTCAACCAGCTGGTCCTGAGGCTCACCTCCTCCAACAGGACAAGGCCTCAGGACAGCCCCCACACAATCTGGCCCAACCAAATCATAGCTAAAGAAAAATAAAATGACATCAACTATTGGACATGTACCACGAAAACCCAAAACAAGCTTCATTGCTATTTGGCTCTAAACAGACACACGGGGGCAAACTATCTGACCGCCGTGACTGATCCCAAACTGAGGAAGACATTAACAATGTACAGACTCAGTGACCACAGCCTGGCCGTAGAGACTGGCCCACACAGGCTGCCTAGAGAAGAGAGGCTGTGTCAGCTCTGTCCTCAGAGACAGGTGGAGACAGAGCAACACTTCCTGCTGCACTGTCAAACATACCAAGACATTAGAACAAAGTTATTTACAAAGATAATATGTAAACTCCAAGATTTTGTATCACTGTCTGACCAGAATTAAAGTGCAACATTTACTTGGAGAAAATAGTGCCAGCAGCATAGAATCAGCGAAATATGTGAGCGCATGTCACAGCCTAAGAGACAACAACAACAACAACACATAACAGCTGTTCCTCGCAGCTCACTCTGATTGCTCCTCTACTTCATGTGTCTTTCTTTTCTTCCTTTCTTTCTTTTTACATTTGATACTTGCGGTTTTGTAATAATATATTGTTTTAGATTGTTTAATGAATGAATTGTATTTTTTGTTTTTTTCTTATCATATCACTATTGAATTGTATTATTCTTGACGCTTTGGCCATATTGTTCACCTGACATTCATGCCAATAAAGCATATTGAATTGAATTGAGAAAGAGAGAGAGAGAGAGAGAGAGAGAGAGAGAGAGAGAGAGAGAGAGAGAGAGAGAGAGAGAGAGAGAGAGAGAGAGAGAGAGAGAGAGAGAGAGAGAGAGCACCGGTACTGGGGCTTGTTGTTATTACTAGCATCTGGTGCTAGCTGCGCTAACGGATATAAGAAGAGAGAGAGAGAGACAGCTGTTTGCAGACGATCGACATTGAGCTGATGAAAACACTGTCCTAGTGTACACATATACAATGTAGGTTTCAGGGAAAAATAGTTCCCGTAGTTACTGACGACAGAATCTAGATATGATGGGAAGTTCTCCGGCACTTGCACAGTTGCAATGTAAAACCGAAACTAAATTAATCAAATATGACATTTATCAAATAATCTGGGTTTTGTGCTTTGAAAACATCATGATATTCATAATTCCTTCAGGTAAAGACTAGCAGTTTCACAGGTCAGCCCTCTGGCTGTTAACCTGATGGTGAGACTGACTATTGATCGCTCGCTGTCAAAGCCTGATCTTTATCATGACAACGTGTTCCTGTCTCACACGCCGTGTTTAACAAGTATACATCTGTTTGCTAAAATTCATTGCTGTATTGCAAAGAAGAAATGCAGTTTATCTTGCTTCTCTCATATAAAACTGGGTCAAACTAATTGGTTTCTGATTGTTACGTAGTAAAAAAATTCACTGGCACAGAAACATAACCCTGCTTCACACTATAGAGTATTACATATCTTCGAGATAACACTCTCTGCATTGTTCAAATTCACATTTATTTTTCTTGAAACAAGGTTTGGAGAGTCCAGAATGTTGGAATTAAAAATGTGTATTGCTTATAACAAGGTTATGTTAAGTGTTAAGTACATTTAAAAAAATGATAACAGATATATCACTAGGAAACACTGTGTGTAAAATGGACAATGTATTGTTTTTTTTACATCTGATCCTAGGAACTGCTTTTAGAGGCCATGAACTTCAGTTCAGGTCACAGTAGTAGAAACTACACATTTATCCTTCCTAACATGATTTCACCAGCAGACTTCCTGTGCAGACATACAAACATAATCTTTGTAAGCGATGGCTGTGGCTTTTTGGCAAGATCTGTAGTAACTGTCTTAACCTAACCCAGCTACCAGTACCAATAAGATACTAAAACCTTGTTGTTTGGTAACTCTTCACTGAGGTAACACTGTCGGATGTCAATGTTACCTTTGACTTTCGCCGCACTGCCACTTTTACTGATATTATATATATGTACATTTACCTTCAGAGTTTAACTCATGTCCTTCTTTTTATTTGTATTCATATTATTACGGCATTTGTATTCTTATTTGATCTTTTTTTTTGTATTTTATTTTTATACTTATTATCCCATGTGTACTACTTGTGTTTCTGTCTTATTATGTTGCTGTTATCACACCTGAATGTCCCTACGGGGATCAATAAAGGTCCATCTTATCTTATCTTATCTAATAATCAGCTACAGTACAGCCCCCCTGGAGCCGGTATACAGATTCAGAAGTTTCCCCATTTCAAAAAAAGGACAAGAAGAAAAGGAAACATTTACTGTCATCCCAACAACACACAAAAGGACAAATGCATAATTTCTAACATGTGATGGACACTATAATCCCAGTATAAAGTTGGTGACGAGGGTGGAATCTTTTTTATATTTGTTTTATTTTGTTTGTGAAAAGGACCAGGGATTTAATGTTCAAAAACAAGGAACAATACAATAACGTTCATGTGACCCATTCCTAGAGCTAAGCGAGGGATTCCTCTCTAACAGAGCCTGTATTTTAGACAGCAGCTCAGGCTTTAAATGTAAACTGCAAACTGCATGTTTCAGAGGTCCGGATGAGGGAAAACCAAGCTCCTGCTCTGCGGACATGGTTTGGTGATTAATGGTTGAGGACAGGGAGCAGGAAAAGCTCCTGTTCTGCGGACATGACTTTCCCCTAAAAAGCTATTTTAAAATGATTGGCAGTATCATTAAAAACAGATTGTTGATTATTTTCAGTTTCCAAAGTTCCACTCAGTAGATGCAGAAGGATATGATGTCTGTGGAGAGATGACTGTGGTACTCTAAGCCAATTACTGTAAATCAGACCGGTTCTAGCTTTGGGGATTGTTAGCCAGCCAGGCCAATACACAGGGCTGGCTAGCGAAAATAAAGCATATAACGTTAGAGAAAAACACTTCCCAGTAACATGTTCTGTGGTGTGTGTAGTTTTGGGGAGTCTCCAAGCAAGCTTTCTTTTCAAATCTATTTGCCAAATGCCCTTTTAAAATCCTAGCGTGGAAGTGTTGGGTGTTGTTTGGCTGTTGAAGGTGTCAAAGCATGAGGTTGTGTGAGTACACCATGTTGATGTAGGTGTGTGTATGTGTTTGCTTTGCAGAGGACCTAGAGGGCTCCCTCCAACTCTCACCCAACACCCACACAATTAAGGCACAAAAGGCTGTGAGAAATAAGTGCAAAGCATTCAGAAAAAAAGATCAGGAAAAGGTTTGTGGAAAGGAAGCGGTTCTGATGCCCTGAGTCTGATTGAGATGAGAAAAAAAGAGGAAGAGAGGGGCACAGGGGGCTAAAGGAAAGATTAGTGCACCAAGGAGCTCCCATTTTGCTCTCAGCAGTGTCTTATCCAGAGCATCGTGCAGGTAACAGCCATCAGAAGCCTTAACCTGGGATTCCACCGGGTCTGTCTGCCCCGCGTTACGGCTGCATTGCGGTTTTTTTCCGACCTCCTATAGCAGGGGTCGGCAACATGCGGACCGCGGTCCGGATCCGGACCAAGACGCCGACCTATACGGACCCGGACCTACAATCAATACATTAATAGGGGATTTCAATTTTGACGGGGCGATTCTATTTGAACCGCCGCCGACAGGGGGCAAAAGAGACGAGAGAGCGATACAGGGAGAGAAGCGGAGAGGAGAGTGAACAGGCGTGTTAGCGGCAGACAGGGAGACAAATAATTACATATGGCGCTCTCCAAGAAGAGGAAAGTGGACAGTGCGAACAGAGCTCTTAACCCTGAGTGGACGGACTCATTCATGTTCATCCTGCCCACTGGGAGCACAGAGCCAGTGTGTCTCATTTGTTCAGAGACCGTGGCGCTCATTAAAAGTGCCAAAACGCCACTATGAGACAAAACACAAAGTGTTTGACCAAACATTCCCTCTCAAGTCAGAACTGAGGTCACAACAAATAAATATCGTTCCAGCGCAGGCTAACCAAGGCTAACCAATGAGCTAACCGAGGCTAACCAATGAGCTAACCGAGGATAACCAATGAGCACCTGCATGTGTGTATGAGAAAGGCCCTGACACCATTTCAGCCCAGATTTAAACTCCTGGCAGGACAAGCTCGAGCTCAATTCTCGCACTGAATTAATAAAAGTGAGAGAGGGACTGCAATATAAGAGGGAAAGAAAGAGAAACTTTAAAACTGTTCAAGTGTTATGATGTGTAAAGACTGATATTGTTCTATAATCGTCTGAAAATGTTAAGTCATGATGTGAAACGGTTAACAAAGAAAAAAGGAAACTCAAGCTGCTGCTACACTTTATTTTATGTACCTAAAATTAAGCACTTTTAAGATGCACATATTTTCAAAAGCTATTTTATTTATTTTCTCTATTTTATTTTTAAATGCAGCCCGAGAGGAACATTACACATATCCACAGTATTTTACTGTATATCTGTATAGTTCAATGTTAATTGACAATAAATATTGTTGTTTTTGAATTGTACTTTCTTTATTTGATTGGCAGTCAGTTGTTGATTACATGCAGACGTTGATAAAGCTACAGGCTACTTCAATATATATCACACTAATTCATAAAGCAAGTTAGACATTTTGATGTTCCGGACCGTTGCATGGGGAGATTTTCTCTAACTGGACCTCGTTGAATTTTAGTTGAATACTCCTGGTCTAAAATGTTATTAATGTGTTAATAAAGTGCTAATGAAGAGTGTAA
>NW_011340144.1:0-1718 GCF_000735185.1 Notothenia coriiceps | reverse complement strand
AAGTTTTTTTTATTGGACCTAATATTTTTCCTTTTTTTACATATTATTCAGTATGAAATAAAGAAACATACATTGACTATCTGTTGCATACACCCCCCAGAAATCAACTGCCAAAAACAGTTTTTAATGTAAGATAAGGACTTTAAGAAAAATATCTGTCTCCCAATGTATATGTTTAATTTAATTTACATCAGAATATTCAAGATGTTATTGCATCTGAGATTAAATTACTTTAGCCAAGTCTTTATCAAGGTAAATACAAATCCTCTCATAGTAAATGCAGCTTGTTTTTAATTACAAACTATCTTCCCTACATGTTCTCCCCCAGACGGTTCAAGGAAAGGCTGAGCACAGCAAATAGTTCTGACTTTTATTACCATACAGTTCTGTTCCTGGAAAGCCATTAAACGTAATAAACAAAAATAGGGCTATTAAATGTTTTACAAAAATATTGGTCAAAATAATCCTCCCATATGCCCTGCAAAAAAACATTTCCTATCTCTTAGGGTAGGCCTCATTTCAAATATATGTTGTACATGCAGACATTCTTTGTTTTTTTAGGGTTATTAAAGATGTCCAGCTCACCTCAGAGGCTAAGGGAGGCTGTGGGAACTGGGAACATATGATCGCTGCTGCCTCATCAAACGTTTTTGTTCTAGACATTGGCACAGTTCAAAGTTTGCCCCCATTGGACCGACAGACCTTCTTGGTTTCGTCAGTAACAGCTTTCAGATCTGTAGTTCAATGGCGACGAAATTCTTTCTAGGCTGTTCCAAGTTTTCTCTGCCTTGTGTCCAATGTTCTGCCCAACGCTTGCAGAGTTTGGCTCCAGTCCCTCTGAGATGCTGAACAGATATAAACGGGTAAATATGATAAAAGAACAGTGAGTCATCTCTTTACTCTGGTGTTGTACAGATAGCCCACTGTGGGTGTATCGCAGAGTATACATAGAATCACAGCTTGGTATATAATCAGAATCAGAAGACTTTATTTATCTCAGGGGGAAATTAGGTTTTGTGACAGTTGCAGTTGTATCATGGCACATGAACGAGGCAGGACGTCCGACACAGCACAGGGACCCTCTGAAGACTCAGACTCATGGTGAAGACTCAGACTCATGGTGAAGACTCAGACTCATGGTGAAGACTCAGACTCATGATGAAGACTCAGGCAACCCCTATTGACCCAAACAGTGTATATTCTGGTGAAGCAATGTTTCCATTAATTGCATTAAACTTCACTTCAGATATTCCGTCTCACTCCTAGATACACCGTTAGCTCGACCATTCTATTAGCCGCTGGCCCTACGTTGGCAATGATGATGGGGTAGACACGGCTTATATCTCCTTTACTTTTCAGTTTACCCCCACATCCTCTATGTATCTTACCATCTATCCATCCATACTTACATACACACATCCATCCATCCATCCATCCATCCATACATACATACATACATACATACATACATCCATCCATCCATCCATCCATACATACATACATACATACATACATACATACTTACATACACACATCCATCCATCCATACATACATACATACATACTTACATACACACATCCATCCATCCATCCATACATACATACATACATACATACATCCATCCATCCATCCATCCATCCATCCATACATACATACATACATACATACATACGTTTACACAAAATACTATGCGCACAAAATAGTATTTTGTGCGAAC
>NW_011340143.1:0-24761 GCF_000735185.1 Notothenia coriiceps | reverse complement strand
AGACCGTCCGAGCGGTGCATTCCAGGCTCAAATCAAGCGCACTGCTGATTTTTTTTTCCTCCTTCAAAATATGCTGGTGTTGAAGCCGTGTCAGAAAAGAGGCAGACTGCTAAACCACAAAACTTAGTCAGAGAGGGCATCAAGGCCACTGTGGCCTTATGGCAGATATCATTTTTAAGGGCACAAGGCCAAAGTGGGAGGGCCCTCGTGGCCCTCGTGAAATTCCTGCCCTGCAGTGCCAACATAAAATATTCATAACTCTGTTAATGATGTATTTGCTCATTCCTCTCTTCAATTTAATTTCTCAATGTTCCAGGTTCACATCACCATTATGGACAACAACGACAACACTCCCATATTCTCCCAACCGACCTATGATGTCACTATTTCTGAAGACACGCCCCCTGACACTGAAGTGGTCCAGGTTCTGGCGTCGGACCGGGATGAGCATCACCAGCTGACCTACTCTCTGCAGAGCTCCATAGACCCCAGTAGCATGCGCCTGTTCCGCATCCACTCCAGCCTTGGTACTATCTACACCACCCAGAGGCTGGACCACGAGGCCTGCGCCCAGCACATCCTGACTGTCCTTGTAAGTGTTTGCCATTTACTTTTATTTAGGATCTCATGATAACAGCTGTGACTCTTTGAGTTATATTTTCCACTGAGAGGATCCAGTCTTGTCTGCATGTCTGTGTCCATAGAAATATGTTCTTATTTTAAGGTCATTCAGTCCTTGTTTAATTTATCATGCTGGTGGTTCACAGACTATTTTGAGCAGCAAGCAATTAAAGGTACAAGCTGCAAGCTGTAATTATTCGTTTTACTGCAGAATAGAGGTATGTTGGTACACAACATTCATGATTTGATATTTATTTCCTTGGGCTCACAATTGAAATGTGTAGCAGTCAAAACAAACTTGAGGCTTTTGCGAACATCGCTCAAAACATTTGGAGTTGGGAACTGTTTTCTGTAGAAGCTGCTGCATCCCGTCCTCAGAGTAAATTGCCAGAAGCGCCGAAACTTCCTCATCATTCCACCGCTCCGGTGTTGTAGTACGTGTGGTCATAACTGGTTTAAAGTACAAAAAAACTACTCGCTCAGGTGTGGATGTGGTTTTGTAGTGAGGAAAAAAATGGCTGCCTAACAAGAAAAATTCAGAGTCTAACGGGGCGTGGTTTGCAATTCGCCCAGCCAATAGAAATAGAATAGAAATTGGTACTCTTTTATCACCAGGTTCGTACTACCTCTCTAGCAGGGACTGAAAATGGCCAAAAGAGTTCCCGGCACTGAGTAGTCCCGGCGGTGTGAACGCGACATTATTGGTACTAACGGAACTAAAGAACCAAAGTAACAGGGAAAGTCCTGCGGTTTGAATGCGGCTATTATAAATATCAAGACATGGATGACTGAACTGAAGCAAGTTGCGTACTAAACTGAAGATCTTGGAGATCCAATGACCACACGGTTCGATAGTGTTATAATACTTGTATGATATTCAATACAGTATGTAAAGTTGACTCTTTAGAACTTAGTTCTTTCAATGGGCTTGAATTTGAGTAAAACAGCCAAAAGACACCAGTTCTGAAGCACTAAAGCACTTTTAGTTGGACCTGATACACTAATCCTACACCAGAATGGGGATCTGTTTTATTGACAAATATTTGGAGAGCGCAGTGATTTTTTTATGTTTTACTATGGTAATGGAGAACACATTTTGATTTTCTTGCAACTTCAATAACCAAGGTCGGGTCTGTGGTTATTATACTCTTATTAGTTATAAGTCTTAAGTGGATAGGACAAGAGTAGCCCTTTCAAATAAGAAATGGTGTCTCATATGTAGAGAAGCGGGCGAGCAAGAAGCAATCAATAAGTCTGTGCTATCATTATATTTGAACTCATACATTTGCACGGAAGCTAATTAGCATGCGGTAGCAGTATGACTAGGCCTGCAAGATATTGGGAGAACTGAAATTGCAAACTGTTTTTCTGCAGTTTATATTGCATAATGGAAAAAAATAGGAATATAATTTAGAGGTTAAACGCATTCATCTTTAGTAAGGTTTACAGGGTTATTGCAAAGGTGCAGATTTCACTGTCAAGGCTAAATATATCTTTCAGCCCTAATCTACATTGATCTAAGGACAGGAGATTGGATACGTTTATACTGAAACACATCGTTATATCAAACACTAAGCCAACATTTTTAACAATGTGACATTTTGGGAAATGCATGTGGCGAAGGAAAGTGTAATCGCGAAGGTTCTGGCGTGATATTTTCAATGTTGTTTTTGGACAATGATGTCTCTGTGCACATTTGAAATTCTTAAATTACATGATAATCAGATGGTACACTCTGTAGTGACCTCAAAGGATGCCTTTTTTTCCTTTTTTTAATTCACAGGTAAAGGACCAAGAGTTCCCATACAGAAAGAACCTGGCTCGTGTGCTAGTAGAAGTGGAAGATATCAATGACCATGTACCAATCTTTACCAGTGCGCTTTATGAAGGCTCAGTCTACGAGTCAGCAGCAGTGGGATCAGCTGTGGTTCAGATTACAGCCTTGGACAAAGACAAGGGCGAGAATGCAGAGCTACACTACTCCATTGAAACAGGTACGCACCTCTGAAAGCAAAATACTTTCTCTTGTACTTTGATTGTTTTTAAATACTTTATAAATAATTACCCTACCTATTAACCACTACATTGATATAACTGTTTTTGATTTTCCAACAGGAAACACTGGAAATGCTTTCCATATTGAACCAGTTCTGGGCATAATCACTGTTGCACGGGACTTGGACTTGTCCAGCATAGGCTATTATGTTCTTACCATCAGAGTCACTGACAATGGCTCTCCTCCCCTGTCCACCACCACTATAGTGCGCATAGCTGTCACTCTCTCTGATAATGCCGGACCAAAGTTCCCCCAGCCTGAATACCATGCTGAAATCACAGAAAACGCTGTGGTTGGGACCTCTGTCAACACAGTCAGTGCAGTCAGCCAGTCCACCCTCACTTATGACATAAAGAAGGGCAACGCAGGTCGTGTCTTTCAGATAAATCAGTACAGTGGAGTGATTACTACTCAAAAGACTCTAGACTATGAGACTACAGCATCTTACACCTTGATAGTCCAGGCTACAAACATGGCTGGCATGGCCTCCAATGCTACTCTGTTGATCCAGGTAGTGGATGAGAATGATAACCCACCAGTTTTCCAGCAGCTTCACTATCATGGCAGCATCAGTGAGGCAGCACCAGTCAACAGCGTGGTCCTGAACTCAGATGATTCACCTCTCGTAATTAAGGCCACTGATACTGACCACAACCAAAATGCTCTTTTGGTCTACCAGATTGTCGAGGACACTGCAAAAATGTTCTTCACAGTGGATTCTGGGACTGGATCTATCAGAACAATAGCTAATCTTGACCATGAGACATTTGCCACCTTCCACTTCCATGTCCATGTGAGGGACAATGGCAGGCCACAGTTGACAGCAGACAGTCCAACAGAGGTCACAATACAAGTCATTGACACAAATGATTCACCACCTCGCTTTACCCAGGATGCCTATGAGACAGTACTGTTACTTCCCACCTACGTGGGAGTGGAAGCTCTGCAGGTTTCAGCCATAGACCCTGACAAAGATGTCCCTTCAGAGCTCACCTACTCTCTGACTGATGGTGTGCTGGAGCACTTTGCCATCAAACCTTCCAGTGGAGTCATCACAGTCAAAAACAACAACTTCTCCAAAGAACGTTTTCGCTTCAGTGTCAAAGTTTCCGATGGGACATTTTCCAGCACATCTTTAGTTACCATTCTGGTCCGAGAGGCTCTGGACTCTGGTCTCAGCTTCTCTCAGACCCTTTACTCTACATCTATTCAAGAGAATGTATCTAATATCACCAAAGTGGCTGTTGTCAACGCTGTGGGAAACCGTCTAAATGAACCATTGAAGTACACCTTGTTAAATGCTGGGACAAGTTTCATAATTCGTCCAACTTCTGGTGTGATCCAAACCACAGGTATACCCTTTGACCGTGAAGAGCAAGAGTTCTATGAACTGGTCGTTGAGGCCAGAAGGGAGCACGACCGTCTGCACGTGGCAAGGGTTATGGTCAGAGTCCAAGTTGAGGACATAAATGATAATTCCCCTGTGTTTGTTGGACTGCCTTATTATGCAGCTGTTCAAGTAGAAGCTGAGCCAGGATCACCCATTTTCAGGGTCATGGCGGTAGATGGAGACAAAGGCATTAATGGAGAGGTGTCTTACTATCTAAAGGAAAACCATGATCACTTTGATATCAACCAGCTGACAGGTGGTCTAAGCCTCAAGAGGGCTTTTGAGTCTGACCTGTCTAATATGGAATATCAGATGGTGATATATGCCAGAGATGGTGGTTATCCACCCCTCTCATCTACCATAGAGTTCCCCATCACAGTTGTCAACAAAGCCATGCCTGTCTTTGACAAACCATTTTATTCTGTTTCTGTGAACGAGGATGTTGCTGTGCAGACACCTATTCTCGGCATCAACGCCACTAGTCCTGAAGGTCAAAGCATTATCTACACCATAGTTGATGGAGACCCATCTTTACAGTTTGACATTGGTTTTGATACTGGAGTCGTAAGCGTCATCCACTCTTTGGACTACGAAGCAGCATCGTCTTATCATCTGACCATCAGAGCCACAGATTATCTGACCGGTGCCCGTGCTGAGGTGGCTGTAAATGTGGTTGTCCAGGATGTAAACGATAACCTACCAATCTTCCAAAAAATGTCCTACAGGGTCATTTTGTCGGAAACAGCCATGATTGGAACTCCAGCACTTCAAGTTATTGCCACTGACAAAGACTCAGATAAAAACAATGTTGTTCGTTACCAGATCTTCTCAGATGTGCACAACAGAACAGACTACTTTCATATTGATAGCAGCAGTGGATTAATCCTGACAGCACGTATGCTGGACCATGAACTCGTCCAAAAGTATGACTTCATTGTCAGGGCCACTGATAATGGCTTCCCCCCATTGAGTAGTGAAGTATCAGTCATAGTTGTAGTTAATGACATGAACGACAATCCACCAGTTTTCAATCAGCTACTCTATGAGGCATATGTGAATGAGTTAGCACCCAGGGGTCACTTTGTAACCTGTGTCCAGGCCTCAGATGCCGACAGCTCTGATTTTGACAAGTTGGAATACAGCATTTTGTCAGGAAATGAAAGAATGAACTTTATGATGGACAAAAAAACAGGAGTCATCACATTGTCCAGCCACCTTAAGCAAAGAATGGAGCCTGCCTACAGCCTCAACGTTTCAGTGTCTGATGGGGTGTTCACCAGCACCGCACAGGTCCATGTCAAGGTGTTGGGGGCCAACCTGTTTAGTCCTGTGTTTGGACAGAACATGTACGAGGCAGAGTTAAGAGAAAATTCTGCGGTGGGAACCAAAGTTATACAAGTAAGTGTTATTGAAATAATTTTAGACATTTTATTTTTAATTGTATAGTGGAACAATACTAACATATAAGTGTAATTCTAAAATACTCATCTCTGCATTTACCTTTTCATTGCAGGTAAAGGCAACGGACGCAGACCCTGGAGTGTTTGGTCACATCACTTTTTCATTTGTAAATGATGTGGGAAACGACCAATTTAACATTGATGCAAATGGCCAGATCACCACTGTAGAAAAGCTTGACCGTGAGGACCCAACCAATAAGGACATTGTTTTGACAGTGGCAGCCCAGGACTCAGGAGGACGTGTCTGTTACTGTACAGTACACGTTACTCTGTTGGATGATAATGATAATGTTCCTCGCTTCCGTGCTACCGAGTACCGAGCTTCAGTGAAATCTAATGTAGCTAAAGGGTTTATGGTGACACAAATTCAGGCTTATGATTCTGATGATGGCACGAATGCCAAAGTAACATATTCACTTTACAGTGAGGCCCATGTCCCTGTGGTAGACATTTTGGAGATAGACCCAGACAATGGATGGATGGTGACTAAAGGCAGCTTCAGCCACTTGAGGAACTCCGTTTTATCTTTTTTTGTGAAGGCAGTTGATGGAGGTAATCCAGTACGGCACTCTTTAGTGTCTGTCTACATCCATGTTCTTTCTCCAGATGCCTTCATTCCTTCCTTTAGCCAACATCAATACTTATTTAGCCTACCAGAGGATACCCCCATAGGTTCAGCCATAGGGACGGTGCACCTTAACACTTCTCCTGGACATGCCTTGCTCTCAGCTACCTTTGCCCTGGTCAACGGAGAGATGGGAGAAAACAACCAAGATGGGATGTTTGTGGTGGAAAAGGATACAGGTGTGATCAAGCTTGATAAACCCTTGGACCATGAGGTGATAAAAGGTTACCATTTCAAAGTCACTGCCATTGTACAACAGGCTAAGCTGGATTCTGTCACTTCTGTTGATATTGAAATCAAAGTCTTAGATCTAAATGACAACAAACCAGCTTTTGAAGCCAATTCATATGAGGCCACAGTTATGGAGGGAATGACAATTGGAACCAGAATCATTCAAGTCCAAGCATTAGACCCAGACTCAGGGGCAAATGGCCAGGTAACATATAGTCATGGGACATTAATCCAGTCAGAAGCGGAATCAGACGCATTGGTTGGAACCTTTAGCATTGACAGTAACACAGGCTGGATCTCCACACGCAAGGACCTGGACCACGAGACGAATCCATCCTACACATTCACAGTGATTGCCTCTGACCTTGGGGAGACCTTATCTCTTTCCAGTACAATCACTGTGACCGTAGCAGTATCAGACATCAATGACAATCCGCCCATGTTCCTGGAGCAACGCTACTTTGGTTCAGTTCAGGAGAGCGACCCACCAGGCCAGGTGGTGGCTGTGCTGAACACCAGAGATGATGACAGCTCTGCTGTTAACCGTCAAGTCAGCTACCACATCACTGGTGAGTACCAATGCCTAAATGTCTGTCATTGCATTGAAACCATATGAGCAGACAAAGATGTTGATATGTAATGATTCTACATATCCCAGGATCATATCTCATTAGGTTTTTATTTTTATCCCATCTAAGGCCATTGTTTTGGTTTGTTACTTCTTACTTTCAACATTATCTTTGCATGATCCCTTTGTGAAGTTAACATTAGGAACAGTTTGTTTTTATGTCAAGTAAACCTTTGTTAAAGTGTGGTTGGTTAAGGGACCATCGTAGCTAAGGTTAGAAAGGTTAAATGCTAATTGCAGTTAATTGAAGCAATAAAAACCTGATTTATTTTAGGAAAATCTGACCCTTTAAATATGCCTGCTTCACCCAGAACGCCACAACCTTCATTTAGGATTTAGGCACATGACAGGCGGGTGCAAAAGCATCCAACATGGACTGAATTTGTTGGGATACTGGGCTGTGTATCGTGGCTCATCTGTCTGCAATCTAAAATGACTGAATTGTGTTTTCTTGCTGTCTTGGTTTACCCAAGCTACAGTATCAGACTTGTTGAGTGAGAAACAGGAAATATGTGATGATATTTTCATGGCGTATTAGCATTAAACAGCCTGTGACATTTACCCAGTTGCAGTTCTCTAGATGTCAATGAAGTAATAAATAGAGTAGATTTAAAAACTGCAGCACATGTAATGAAAGCTGCTTTAACCATGTTGAATTGTATCTTTTGCATTTTGAATAGATATGGAGATCAGTTGTTTTACATAAAGACGCACATAAGTAATAAAATAGCAACAAGAAAAAGGGAAGGCAAGGTAAATTGTGAAAATGCAGTAATAATCTGGAAAGTGATCAAAGTACTGACTTAGTTAATTTGTTGGCTGCTCATTGACACGCCAGGCAGCTTTAATGGAGTGAGGCCTTCCCAGGACACTAAGGCAGAGGACTACCTTGCCAACAGGAGATAGAGAGCTAATTAATGACTTTTAATAGGAAGGAATCCTTCCCCTAATGGCATTGTAATAAGTATCAGACAGACAGCTCTAGTGAATGATAGACATGTGAGTGATGTGACCTTATAGATGATAGCTAAAGAGGAGGCAGGCAAGGAGGAATGAGCTACTCTGAAGTGCAGGGAGAGAAAGACATTTTGTATATATATATATAGATAACAGATATGCCAGTAAAACTAAGCGAATAAGCCTTCAAAAATACTGACGAACGTGACCTTTTTTACTTTAAAGAGAGTACCAATTCATGTTCTTCAATATTAGAGGGCCAAAGCAAATCACGACAGAATGTAGAGACACACTCATATTTGTTAAGAAACAAATGCCTCATTCAGTTTCATTTATAGTGATAATGATACTGACAGATGGGAATATATTTGATTTGAATTTTGCAATCACCTGCTCTCTTTTCACAGTATTATACATTACGCTAGATTTATTATGGGCTCAGCAGTTCCCTTGGAGATTTCACACCTTCATGGAAATCAAGAAAGTGTGAAAGACAGACAAAATCCCATTGCTTGGTACGGAGGTTGCACTTTAGGACAACATTAATATTTTTGTATTACTCTTTTTATTTATCAAATTAGGAATATTTTAAACACTGCTGGTATACAGTGCTCTAAGTGTTAGCATGTTGGATCTGTTTCCATTCACCATACAACAGTGGAACAATGCAAACACACCCTTTTAGTCTCATACACAACCATTTATATTTCTGTTGTAGCTGACCAGGAACCTGCCTACAGTTTTTCAAGCTTAGTTCCTTTTGCCCTCGCCATAGTGTCACTCATTCAAATGTAAATTAGCCTGCTGTGCTAACATTAGCATATTATGCTAGCACTTTGCAGGTAAAAGTTTCCCTGTGGAACTTCACTTGTGGTTTTTGGTTTTGCATTATGTAAATCAATCTTAGTTCTTTGTACATACACAATTCAGCATTTAACCATCCACACAAATTCATACAGAGGCAGAGACATTCACACACCGTTGGTCATGCCATTTGGAGCAATTTGGGTTAAGTATCATGCCTAGGGACACATTGACACGTTTACTGCAGGTCAGGCTGGGAATCACAACACCATCACGACTGGTAGACGACCACATTCACCCTCACAGCCACAGCTGCCCCAGCGTAATGTGATGATATCACATATGCCACAGCAACCCAGTCTCACAACATTTCGTGTTATAGTCACGAAATTAATTTAATCTATTGATTCGTGTTCACCAACACGATTTTCAATTTTTTTTCGTGTCATACAGAACGATTTTAAAAGCAATGTATTTCTATTGGTAATATGTTTCGTGCCCTGCAGCACGTCTTTTAGTCCGGTCGGGTCGGGTCTTGGAATACCAGAAGCTGTGTGGTCCATAAAAACATTTTCTTGCTCAATATCTTACCCTAAGCCGAACCCTATCCCTTTTATTTAAAATTGTATAATTTCTATTTTTTTTTGCCATCCGGGGGGAAAGTAAAGGGGGCAAAGATCCTCAGAATACTGAAATCTGTATTTTTTGTCATCTTTATTTCATTCTAATTTGTTATTATTTGGTGCAGGCACGAAACATACTAGCAATAGAAATACATTGCTTCTAAAATCGTTCTGTTTCAGAATACTGAAATCTGTATTTTTTTTGTATCTGTTTTTCCTTCTAATTTGTTATTATTTACATTGCTTTTAAAATCGAAAAAAATGGCGAAATCGTGTCGGTGAATACGAATCAATAGATTAATTTTGTGACTGTAACACAAAATGCCGTGAGACTGGGTTGGCCACAGAGAGGGTTAGATACTAACAGCACACAGCTGTGTATTCGGGTTCTCTTTCACACCTGTGTTTGTCAGGCTTAAAGAAGAAAAAGAAACATGGTTTCCTTTTTGCTCTGGCCTTGCAAACAAACCAATGGGAAAGAACAAGCTTTAATATTTTCATTAAGCCTTTAAAATCCTTTGTAGTCTGTCAAACAAATGTGACTTTCAGTTGATCATCTTTTATAATTGCCACTGTAATAGATATACAACACTTTTTTTTTCACTGTTCACACTCTTCTTTCTTAACCCATTGGTCTGTGAGAGAGGACAGAGCTGCCTAGAGATTGATGTGTGGAGGATTGTGCTTCTTCGGCTTGACAGTCTAGTTAAATGGGTCGGCAGCCCCCAGTGCTCCTATAAATCCTCAGTTTTATTGTCTAACCTTTATCCACTGCTGCAACATTAATTTCCCTGTACTGTTCACATAAAGCAGCCACTATTATTAATGGCATAAAATATGTTTTTTTTACTTCAAGAGTGCAGTGGGTCAAAACATTGTCTCTACAGTTAATGTTTGCACTTTAATATTGGCTTTATGTGAAGCCATTTGCCTAGTTTACCAGGTGTGTTTAGAATAAGAGAAACACCATAGGCCTACAATAGAGTGGCGAAGTCACGCCCATCTACTTCCGCCCCATGGGGCCTTATTCCTGAAAAATTATGTATTGAAGTCAATAGAGAAAGAAAACGTATCTTTCAATCCCGTTTGAATTGTGCCATGAATTACATATATGATGTTTGTCAATCTTAAAAAATAATTTCCATGTCAAAAAAGTCACAGTTTGTCGTAAAACGGCTTGGCTCTACGGAACTGACTAACTCCCCTTGTGTGTATGTAAGCTAAAGGATCTTTTAAATTGACAAACATCATATGTGTAATTCGTGGCACAATTCAAACTGGATCGAAAGATAATCTTTATCCCTCCATTGACTTCAATACATGATTTTTCCAAAATAAGGTCCCATGGAGGTCCACCGGAAGGGGAGGGAATTCACCACTCTATAAAACAGAGGTGTGGCCTGAAGCCACATGACAAGCTTGGACTTGAGTGATGACTCATTACTTCACCAATTTTTATAAAGCCTTGTGATAAACTCCATGTTGACAGTCATACCTGAAATGTTTTCCCTTATCCTGTGTTTGTGTGCTCTTGTGCATGATGTCCAGGTGGAAACTATCGTGGTGTGTTTGCACTGGGTCTGGTTCAGGGTGAATGGAAGATGTATGTGAAGTGGCCCCTGGACAGGGAGGAACGCAACCTCTACATCATCAATGTCACTGCTAGCGATGGACTCTTTGTTTCCCAGGCAACGGTGGAGGTGACAGTGATAGACACCAATGACAATAGCCCCATCTGTAACCAGGTGAGGAATAAATTATCATTCAGTCGAATTACAGGGATCGTTAAAGACAGTGGCATGGGGCAGGAATTTTGAGATGCTCTGCCAGTGTCCCACATTTATTTTACTTAGCTAATTGTAAATGTGTGTGTGTGTGTGTGTGTGTGTGTGTGTGTGTGTGTGTGTGTGTGTGTGTGTGTGTGTGTGTGTGTGTGTGTGTGTGTCTGCAGGCTGTACACACTGCCTCTGTTCCAGAGGACCTTCCAGTCAACAGTGTGCTGCTGAAGGTTGGGGCTACAGATGCAGATGTAGGCATCAGTTCCTGGATCCAGTACTCCTTACATGGTCCTGGATCCCAGGACTTCATCATGGACCCAGACACCGGTACTAAGGATGGCTTTGAAAGAATACCCATACTTTTATTTTGGAACAACAATTAATACATAGTCTTTCTTACACTGAACTTGCATCAGTTGTAACTAGCCTCAGTCCGATATTGAGTTAAAAGGGATAATATGCATGACTTCAGGGTAATTCAAGAATCATCAACACGTCGGTTTTTCTTTCGCTAATTACTAAATAATGCAATAATGTTGATATAAACAAGATTTTAATGATTTAAAAATAACACAAAGCAACGGCTGGAACTGCAGCAATCGTGATGTAAATTAACAACACTAATCGAGGTATTTTCCCTTAACCAGCCTTCAAACTATCCCTAGCAACAGTTTGCTATCAAAAGAGAGCAGATCACTAGTTCAGAATCAAGTTTTCAACTAAGCTGCCGTGTAATAACCTTAAATAATAATAATAATAATAATAATATCATGTTGCTTACACAGTTAACCACACATGTTATCTGTGGTGCAATTGTGCTGCACACTGTCATGGCTCTAAATGTGTCACCGGTTGTTTCTTACCTGTCTAGGTGAGGTCAAGTCATCTACGACTCTCGACCATGAGATGACACCCTACTACCGGCTAGTTGCCCAGGCAACTGATGGTGGTGGGCGATGGTGCCGTGCTGAGGTGCATCTGGACGTTACTGATGTGAATGACAACCCGCCCATATTCACGTCGACACACTACACCGCCAGCGTGTACGAAGATACCGCCCCCAAAGCCCTGCTCACCCGCATCCAGGCCATAGACCCTGATGAAGGTGATACTGTTGTACTACTGCTTCAAATGCTACTATGTTTTTTAATAAAAAGAAAGAAACCCTTGCATTAATCTAGAATAGCAGATGGCAAATGAGGAAGATACAATTGAAAAGTTATTAATGATGGAGGCAAAAGCAGAGGCAGGTACAAAGACAAAGAGCCTAGGAGTAACAAGTCAAACAAATGAACAAGGAACAGAGAAATAGGTGAAAATAAATACCTAAAATACAGTTCAAGTTAAACGTATATTGTATGACAACTCTGTGTCTGTGTAATCTTGACTAAATTAAATTCACAAATGGGAACAACAAAGGGTTGCACTTGGTTGTTCACAGAAAAATTGACAGAGATAGTTGTGGGAGGAATGAAAAAAGCGAGCCTAACACAGAAGTTCAAAACACAGACTAAAATCACTACGATTGTGTGGGATTGTCATATTTTCTTTGTGTGCGGTAGAGACATTTGGGAGTTTAGCCTTTGTAGACCTTATTCATGGACAAACACCTATTCAACACACTGCAGGAAAGCAAAAATCCCAAAAGCAGAATAATCCCCCTTCAAATCTTACTGTACTGACATTCCTCCTCTGGCTCTGCAGCAGGTCCCGGTCGTATGGTGACTTACTCCCTGTCTGAGTCTGCAGGAGGCTCCTTCTCTATCGATAAGTCCTCTGGCATTGTGGTCCTTGAACGCATTTTGGACCGGGAGGTTCAACCAGCCTATCAGATAGTAGTCCACGCGTCTGACCAGGGTTCACCACTGCCCCTCTCCTCATTGGTCAACGTCACCATCACTGTGCTGGACATCAACGACAACCCGCCTGTGTTTGAGCGCCGCGATCAGCTGGCAACAGTGCCCGAGGACGTGGGAGTGGGGACGGAGGTTCTGAGGGTCTACGCTGCCAGCAAGGACATCGGGACCAACGCTGAGATCACTTACAGTATCCGATCAGGCAACGAGCACGGGAAGTTCCACATCCACCCACTCACTGGTCAGTATGCTACTGTAAACATATCTCTGCAGCAGTAATCCCATTGTTGTTTATTCTTAATGTACATTTTAACATGTTCCATGTTCCTTTTTTCATATTGTCATGAACACTGCAAGCTGTCCATTTTAGAATTTAAGAAAGTGAAATGGTCAGTCATAAATACAGTTTATTCTCTGTTCATTCTTCTGTTGCATCTGGGAATATTTGAAATAATTAAACTGGTTAAAGTCCAAGTGTGCAAGTATGTGGTGGTTTTAGAACTGTCTTTACTTCATCCAAAGCTTATCCTTTCAGTATTTTCAAAATAGAGATCCATGTGTTCATGAAGCAAACTGCTAACCACTTATCTGGGATCACATTTAGGCATTTAGGATTGTAGCCTTTGCAGACCATTTACATGCACAAAAACCTAAAATGTTAACTGAAATGTTAACTTAAATTGTGATTCAGCTATAAGGTGTGTCTGTTTTGGTAGTTACAGCTCTTCTGATGTGCCAGCTAAATATGCATTCAACATTTGGGTAAGTAAGTATTAGACTGCTATCAGTAGTTACAGAACATTTAAGCGATCTAATCGGATCAGGGCAAAACAACTTGAGTGAGACATCTCTAATTCAAAAAATGACTAACACAGGAGCTTTAACTTTGGCAATATTAAACGTGGTGTAGAGTTGGAAGGTAGTATTAATGAACCATGATAAACCTATCCCCATGTTTTAATCAACTGTGTCTGCCTGCACAGGGAAGTTAAGAAGACGCCGTTCCTTCAGCTCTTACTTTCTCTGTTCTCTGTTTAAATGTTTATGACAGTATTGGTTAGGAAGACTTTTCAGACTTAATTACTGGAATGATCTGCCAAAAGGAAGAGACAAAATATGTTAATGACAAGAATCTTAAATCCGGTTGAGTTGATCGCAGAGGGGGTTTGCACTCATTAGAGTGCTGAGCGTCAAAGAATACTTGACTTTCTTGGGAGAGCAATGACAGGATCTTTTTTTGTTTCTCATCCTGGATTTATATTTTACTTTAGCTTTCCCTTGAGAGATTTCATGTGAAAAAGTCAATGCTTTAGTTTGCCCCACAACTCATAAAGGTCTGTCAGTTTCGCGAAAAAGAAAGTGGAGCTATATAGGTTTAATATTAATGTCATCTCTCTGCAGAGCGTATCTTTTTTATTTTGCCTTCAGCAGCTCTAACCTTTCTGCATCTTAACAGAAGGGAGAACTTCACTAAGATGTAAGATGTCATATTAAGTAAGACCATAATGTCATTCAAGTTCAGCCTTAAACGCTTCAAACCTTTTCTAGGAACGTGTGAATTGGAATGAAACAAGTTGACTGTGTATTTTTGTATTTATGTACCATAGGATCTCCTGTCCATGACTAACCATAGTTAGCTTCCACAGTTATTAAGTTATCACCAAAACACCATACAGCTTTTCTGTACAGAGAGCTGAATCATCTACATTTTCTTTGTGCAAAACCAGGGTTAATCGTGTACCTCTCTTTTAGAATAATACTGGGAAAAGGAGGCTGCTGGAAGTTCAGACTGATGTTGTATAATACAGAAGGTTTATTGAAGAGCTTGACAAAGAAAAACAGAAGACGAACAACACAAGCTAACACAAGAATGCATTAACATTGTATGCCACCATCAAATCTGCAAAAATCTCCTTGCGTCTGCGTAACTGATTCTTAGACTGGTCATAAACCTAACTACCTCTAATGAAACATGGCTAGATTCCAAAAAAACAAAGGCACAACTTAAAGATTTAGATGCTCCAAAAGTAAAACAACGTTCTAACTGAATGTTTTTTGACTAATGTAGGAGCTGAGCCTAATACTTAAGCTACCGAGGTGTTTTAACTTGCGGGACTCACCGTGTGAATAAGATACCGTTTATTGTGTGTCTTCAATGAAGAATCGGCAGGCTCATTTGCAGTTGTAGCATAATACAATCCATTTATTTTCTCATCATGTGTGCATATCAGTTAAAGGGGCTCAATTAAGCTTTTTGGTGTCTTCCCTTTCCTATAGTGTTATACTGTAAGGGTTTGTGTGCATGTAAATGGTCTGCAAAGGCTAAAATCCCAAAGTTCCTTCCAGAGGGAGTGTCTCTCCCAAACACTGCCACCCAGCCTGAAATGCGAAAATAAGGGGTTAAAAGCCATATGCCATACTGGGGTCAGACACAACAAATAATCTGATAGGAAACTACTAAATACCTGTGCCTTAGGACATAGACCCCTATGGCACACACAGTAAATGACAGACACTCGTGACAGATTGAACCTAAACATGACCCTTCATTAATATGGCTCTTCCATGGATGTCACAGCTGTTCTTATCTGCCTGGTGTAACCTAAGGCCTGCTTAAATGATTGCTAAGATGAATAGGACATTCTTTTATTGTAATACATGTATAGAAATATAATTAGTTTTAAAATTGCTTAACTGTTTGAACCAGGACCTTCAGTATTTGGATGAAGTTGCTTGTGATAAATAAGGTGCATCAGATTTTGTAGTTACAGCTGTTAGAGACATGAGTCCTTCAATTAAAAATAAAACAACTAATGTGTTTTCATAAAGCATCTTTCTGTGTCTTCTCTCTCCTCACCTTGCTCAGGTGCCATTTTAGTGGCCCAGCCTCTGGACTATGAGACCTGCAGGGACTACTTCCTGACCGTGGAGGCTCGTGATGGCGGCACACCACCGCTTAGCGCCATCACAACAGTGAACATAAACCTGACAGATGTCAACGACAACGCACCGATGTTCAGCCGTGAGCTGTACACTGCAGTGGTGTCTGAGGATGCTACCACCGGAGAGTCTGTGGTCCAGGTGGGTTCCAGTCCTGCATGCTTCCCTTTTCAGGTTATTTTTAGCATGTATTGGCGATATGTCCTGGAATATGATCGAACATTCAGGAGGATACATTGTAACGTTTGAAAGGACCTTCTGACCTTTTCTTTAGCACCAATAAATAGTTCTCTTTTTGCAAAAGGAATATAAAACAGCTAAAAGGCTTTTGGCACCACATATCATATTGCATCACACTCTTGTAAAACAACGTTTCATCAACGTTTTCCATTTCTGAGGTAGGTGCTGAAAAATCTATTTTACAATCACACATTCTGGAAATGAGCTTTTCTCCTGCACCGTATGCAAATTAAGACACAACGTACCCTGAAAAAGGCTCTAGAAAACCTTGGTTATGTTGTTTGTTCCACTTCAAGAGATGTATGTTTTGTTAGCTAGAATATCCTCTTTTTATATGCACTTTGTGATTTTCTCTGAGAAGAGATGTGGTGAGACGAGCGGTGGCGAAGTCCATAGGGACTTGGCTTGACAACTGGAAGGTCACCAGTTCAAGTCCCGGCAAGACCAATTGCTACCGAGGTGTCCCTGAGCAAGGCACCGTTCCCTACGCTGCTTTCCGGGTGCCGTTCATAATAATGGCAGCCCACTGCTCCTAACACTAGGATGGGTCAAATGCAGAGAAACCGTTTTGTTACTAGTACCTGTACTATGTAATGACAATAAAAGTAAAAAAAAAAAAATGGCTTGTACAGTACTAGCCTTGAAATATGTGGCAACACTTGAAAGGGAATCTGTTTGTGTGTGAGCGCGCCTCTATATTTTCATGCTTTTTCAGTAGATGGTGGTATACAGTGCATCAGGGTGGATGTCATGGCCTTCAAGATTGCTCCCTCTGAGAGTGAAATAATGGCTGTGTGGGGGGCTTTCATCAGCTCCACCACCTAAATGTTGGCAATTATTGAGTTACTGACGTTAACTGGCCTCCGAGGGATTGATAGGATTTAGTGGTTCAAGCTTTTATTTGGTGAGCTTCACGGAGAGAACAGGTGGCGAGCATGCAGCCCTGAGACAATGTTCACCTGTTAAATAGACTCGTACTTTTTACAGAAATTGCGGCTTTGCATATTTGCTTTGTTCCTATACAAGTGCAAAAAAATAGAAACATCTATCCAATAGAGAAAGGTTAGTACTTGTCACAGGTCCAGAATATTTGTAAATGAGCGTTCACCATAGACAATGCAGTTGTTAATACCATTCATTATTTTAAATAGGTTTTATTTGGAAAGCGATGAGTTTATCGACTGATTATGTAAGGAAGAATGTGCAGTGAGTTGGTCATGAAAGCAACAAATCTTCCAACAGCTTGATCAATCGCTCATTACATGGTAACTCACTGAATAAATCAATAATTGGTTATAATAATAACATTGATTTTAACATGATTTCATTGATTTAAAAATGAAAGCTTTGCTTCCATTCGGAAAAAATAATCGGTTCTATTACATAGCAACCGCTGGAACTGCGATAGCAATAAAATGATGGCAGCACTGATCACATTTTTTCTGTAACTGTCCGAGTCTGTTTACATTTCCTTTTCCATTAACCAGTGTTTGATCACTGCCAGAGCCCATATTGTGTCCCTTTAGTGATTACTTCCTGTTGGTTTCTTCTGCCGATGTCCTCATGCTCTCTGACTGGACTTCTTTCTGCTGATTGATATGACTGTACAGCAGCGGTGTGTTAGCAAGTATTAACAACCTCTGAAAGGTCCAAAATTAACCAATCAGAATTGAGTATTCAATTAAGCCGTGTAATATTAGGCAGGTGAACTGACCAGTTAAAAATTTATATATATTATAACGATATAACTAATTTCTTAAAATGTGTTGTTTTTGCTTCTAAAAAATATCACATCTGAGGTTTAGTTAAACATATTTTCTGTAACTGATACCTTGAAATATATCGAAACTCACTTTGGTGCCAGCAGATTAATATTGTAAATTAATTAATTTAATTCAGATTATAGAAATACTTCTTTTTTTATCAGTTATTTGAAATATATAGCAACTCTTACAGTTGTAGCTGTAAAATAAAAAAAGGACTAGTTCAGTTTTTTAAAAGCCAAATGTATGAGACCTGAACATCACTGCTGACCATTTCCCAGAGACTAGCTCATTGTTTTTTATTTTATAAGTATTTTCCCAGCATTCCTGGTAGCCAACAGACATATGTACTTCTGTTTGTGTCACGCCAATCAATTTTTTTGATTGTGATTACCAATAATGTAGCATTGGCAAAAGAATAAAGGTGACTAAATGGATCAGACACTTCAACATGTTTCCTCTTCCTGTTATCTGGTTATCATAATGTTCACACATTAATCGCATCTGATGGTTGCCTGGATGATAATAAAACACTTTCACAAGTCAACAGTGCCGAAGGTTTTGGAAAATGGCCAACTTTGAGTGAAAAAACACAGTATTTTCAGAAAATGGGTTAAATCATCCATAATTAATGTAACACGGCAGCTTCAATCGGCACTGAAATACACTTTAATATGTGTGAAATGTATCTAATCATGAATTGTAATAGGAATCATCAAAATGCACTGCTTATTTGTGAAGGCTATATTAATAAACCAATCTTCCAAAGCAAAGCAGCTGGTAAACTCTCTTTAAACTCTCTGAATGCTGCACTTGCAGCTGTTATCTGGCTAGTCTGATGTATAATATGTAATGTATTGCATTTTATGTGTAAACATATATAGTCCTTTTTAACAGTTCAATCATGGAAAAATCCTTCAGAACAGAGGAGGCTAATATTTAGGGGTGCACCGAATGGGAAATTCTTGGCCGAAACCGATACCGAAAATAGGAAACAGTTGGCCGAAAACCGAATGCCGAAAGGCCGAAAATGATTAATAGAAATATATATAATCCTTACATTTTTTACCAATGTTGTTCAGCTACCTGATTATGGAAAAAGACATGATTATGGCAAAACTTAACTTAAATAATAATCACTATTATGGGTCCATAAAACATTTATTCAGCACTTTTGAATGCATACAGTACATTAATTCCAAGTCAATTGCATTTTCTTTTCTCTGTAGGATAACTACAACAAAGTGCATTCAGAACAAAGCCAAGGTGCTTTAAAACTGCATAAACATCAACAAAATAGTTTAAATAAAGACTGTAACAACCAGGCCTTCAACAACAACAAATGCACCTCTAAGTGCATGCATACAAATGTGAAAACTGGATAAATCCACATGAATGTAACTATTTACAAATGAAATTACAATTGAATTTCAAGAATCTGTAAATAAGGCTGTCTGTCCTCATAAGCAAAGTAGTAAACATTGTATAAAGATACATAAAGTGAAAACTGGATACAAAATCCACAATCAATTACAAATTAAATTACAATTTCAAGAATCTGCAAATAAGGTGGTCTGTCCTCATGAGCAATGTAAACAACATGGTATCATTTAGATACCGAAAGTACAATATATTGAACACTGTGCTGTCATTTCCCCCTAATGATAACCTGAGATGGTGAATTATAACTCACAATGAAAATTGTTCAGGAAAGTGGGTATAGAGTAGACATGTAGAACTAGATAAGCTTATGATAAGCCAGCCTTGTCTACTTATTAAGGAAAAGTGGGAGGTTCTTTTTAATGAACAGTAGCTTCTCTGCTTTATCAGCCATAAGTCTGTTCCTCTTCTCATCAAGCACATGAGAGGTAGCGCTGAACAGTCTCTCGCTGTCAGTGCTTGTGATTTGATCTTACTCCGCATATTTGTCCGGGTGTTTTGATTTCAAGTGGTGGAGTAATTCCGAAGTGGTGAAAGTCTTTGCAGTTGCACCCCCTCGAGAAATGTCAGCTGAACACGTTTTACAAATCGCAATCCGCGCCTCTTTCTCTGATATTTTTAAATATCTCCAAGCGCCAGACATGTTGGCTGTGAGCCAGCCGCGAGCATGGTCGCGCGCCGTGCTTGTCGCCGCGTTTTGATTACGTCATCACAACAACACGTTAGCTTACCAACGTAACCGTACCGAAAGCCGGGGATATTTTATCGGCCCAATAACCCGTGCAGCCCAAAGCTCTATAAGGGTAGTCTTATTGTAAAGTGGTACCAATAAGTATATTGGTAAATGGATGGTGTTGAATCCGGAAGCAGATGGCTCAAAGCATTTAGGCAGGCAAAAGGTAGGCGTAGGTGTTAAAATGGACGAGTAAGTTTCCACGTATGTGGATGTGTGTGTTCCTCTTGATTATGAGAGAGAGAGAGGACACATGCGCCNCACGGACGCGTGAGGGGGTGGGCGGAGATAGGTCCTAGACCAGGGGTGGGCTCGAAGGATGTTGTCAAAATTGAAATGGCCCTTGAGAGGAAAAAGGTTCCCCACCCCTGGTCTAGGACCTATCTCCGCCCACCCCCTCACGCGTCCGTGTGCGTAGGACGGTCTAGGACCTAGCTAGCTGATTCTCCGCTCAAGAAAATGCTGAGGTGAGGTAAGGTTTTGTGATGATCCTGTTTGCCGTTAAGTTTTTCATTTGTCCAGCTTTAAGTGTAATTTTATGGATAACATTACTATTTCTTGCTCGTATGGTAATGCATAATTATAATATTTTGAAGTGTTTTTGTTACTACTTGGATAAGTTATGTTGCAGTTGTGTTCTTTTTTTATTATTATCTAGTGCTAGGCAGTTAGCGCTGTGTTGTTAGCTGTCAAAGACCTCTGTGCAGACTTATTTGACCACCGGCGATCGCAGACGGAAGTTCAAAGTTTGCTGCTCGTTTATATCGCCCAATTTTCAAAACGCGATCAAAAGTCCAAATCTCCCTGACTCGTCATCATCTCCATCTTCAATTGATTCAGAATAAGGACGCACCTTGACGTAGGCCCACTACCACAGTCTCACAGTGAGCCAAACATGTCTGTGCTATAAGAATCCTTTGTAGTTTTAATAAAGAATTTGTTTAATTGCAATTTGGTGTCCATTGAATGCTTAATAAATATATATAAAAGTATTGTAAATGCATATACAATCGTAGTCACTTCATATCGTATGTTAAATCATTGTTTTAATTTATGGCCTTGGTGCCCTGGCTTTTGGCCTTTATGCCCTTAAAAAATTGACAACTCAAAAGGCCAAGTGGCATTGCCCCTAAAATGACGAAATTCCAGGCCTGGTTGGCAGGGAACATTTTTCCATGTTAAAAACATTTCCTCCTCATGTTAATTACAATACCGAATTTGTTGACACGAAAATGCTTTGCATTGGCATTGGCTTTGCAGTGGCGCATTCTTAGGTAGGAGGACAAAAGTCCCGTAAGCTTGTATGAACCAAAGGCCTTTTTTCGGGCATTTAACCAACCATTAATTTAAAGAAAAACATTGACTTCGAGATGAGGGAGCCCCAAAGTGCTAAAATGCTAACTCATTTACAGAGTTAGTGCTCATTCCTGCACCGCTGAATTTGTAGGAGATAGGGTTATGAAATCTGTTCTCAGGAACTTCAGTTGTCCGCATCTCTTCACCATTATTGTTTGATCAAAAACGTGTGTTGTCAGACATGCTAGTATAGTGGATTCAGATATTTCTGTACAATAGCAGGAAACCACTGGAAATATCTCTCTTCTTGGGCTTGTGCTTTTGTATGGTCTATCATTACAGGTATCCAAGAACTTTGAGATTTTCTTGCTGCATCAAGAGGGCTCAAGTGTTTCCCTCCGAGAGCGACATAAAGGGTATTTTTGCACAACAATTTTACCCTTTTTCGAACATTCATACGAGAGACATTTAAGAAAAATCTATGTATTTTAATAGGATTGCTGCATTAGTGTATTCATTTATATAGTGAATGTAAATAGCTGCAGTGCTTTCTATGAGAGGTCAACTATAGGACACATGTTAGTGTTAAGAAAAAACAAGCTTTCTTCACAACACTCCTATCACTGCACTTCTTTTTGTGCTAATGGAGTGATGTATCAGTGTAAACTGAGCAATCATGAGCAGAGTTGAGCGTGTGCCAGGGTGCAGATTGCACAGGAGTCACGCAGAGTGTTTCGGGTTGCTGCGTGTCATGACTCATGGAAAGTTCTTGAGTCATAGATGACTGGTAATGAAACCCAGCTTGAGTCAGGAAAAATAGGAAGAGCGGCAGAGAGCGACAGGACATGAGGACAAGAGCAAAGACACAAAAGGAAATCAAAGCAAGAGTACATTTAATTTCATTAAAACCCTGAGGCGAAGCTGCGCCGTAGCAGTATGATGGAGCAAAGAGAACATGAAGGAAAATAATGATAGGTTTATGATTGCACACATCTGACAATTGATTATTTAAATATATTAGGCATTTAGTCTTTCCTTCCCCATTAGGATGTAATTGCCAGGTGCTAAGATTGATTTTCAAAAGGTGACATATTGTGGAAAATGCCTTTTTCTTTTTTTAAACTCTTTGGTCAATAATGTGAAGCCCAGGGTTGTGCTTATTACTAAAAGATATTTAGTTACAGTTACTTTTTTACTATATTAAAAAGAAATCCAAATTACTGGACTGTTAATTGTTACATTTGCATTAATGTTTTATGCATACTTGAAAGGCCATTTGTAATTTGTTGCTAGCTTTCATTTCAGTAATGTTGCAGTAGTTGGATCAGGTTTTATTCTCATTTGAAACCAGTTGCCAGAAATTGGCTGGATGTGGTCAGCCGGTCTGCATTGCTGCTGTATAGTGTGGAAGTAGATTTACATTTGTCCTGAAGGTACTTCATGGTGCTTAATAATGCCTGGGTAATCTTATAAGATTACTCCAAATCTAATCTTCAAGGAAGAGATACAAAAACCTCTTGACCAGAAATGTCCAGAAACTCTGAGTTTAGCATAATGCAAACTGTGGAAATGTGTCTGTGGGTTCAGGTGAGGGGCCGGGGCTGGAAGCCAGGGACAATAGGATACAAGCTGCTGCTACAGTGAGGCACTTAGCAGGGGGAAGAGGTCAGGATCTGCTGCAGTCTAGCTGGGGACAGCAGAGAACATGCCAGGTAGGAGAGGAGGAAGGCAGGCTGGAGCAGAGTCTGAAGTCTTAATCCTTCTGATTTCTCTTTAGCAATGCTGCCATGTTTGAAGATGTCAGCAATTAACTTAGAAAGTTATTAAATTGGTCAAAAAGAAACCTATGAAATAAGAACTAGATTATTATATGTGTAGATTATTAACCTGTTAAACCCGAGAGGACCCTAATCCGGGTCCTGCGGGAAGTTTTTTCACGAAACTGTGTCTCAGGGCTTCTTAATATTTAAAAACCTATTAATGTGTCATACCCATTTAACGGGAAGAAACTCAGCTAACTGACGATATGAACCATTTTTACCGAAACAAAACACAAGTCTCACAAGAAGCGTCTAAATGAGCCCTGAGCGAAAAAATGCTAACGCACAGAACTCAAGGTAAAAATATCCTTATTACTTATCGTAACTGCACATACAATATATACAGATTAAAGCTGAGATTCCACAGATTATATAGGTATTCGTATGATCACTGAGCGATCAGAACTCACAACAGGGGAAGCAAACATCACAACACGTAGCTTTACGGAGCATTCACGGGAGATCGTCTCACCTTAGCTGTTATTCTGATCAAAAGTCGTGTTCAATGGCATTAAAACGATAAAAACGCTGCTGAAGGTTAATCCAATGGTTAATCCAATGTGTCTGTGTCACTTTGAAATGATTACTGATAATCCATCATTCAATTTTTATGTCAAAAACGGAGATTTCATATTAGCTGCTAATGATAGCCACCAGAGTGTATCGCAGCTTCCGGTTCCTTGGCATTCTGGCTGCGTATCACTCATTCACCAATGGGTAATGTTTAGATGGATTTTAGGTACTTCCCCTCGATTCTATTGGCTCTAATGGTTAAAAAGAGATGTCAATCATCAAAATCGACCGAGGGGGGCCAGAGATATGGAAAATGCATCCAAATGACCCCAGAAGGTTTTTTTGTTCTAAATCTCTCTAAAAAGGTCAAATGTCACTTGTTTTGCATCAATCTTCATACAGGCAGTGTTGGGAAAGTTCACTTTCTACATGAACTAGTTCAGTTCACAGTTCACAAATTTTAAAATGAACTAGTTCAGTTCATAGTTCATAATTCAAATTTTTTAACTAAAGTTCATGGTTTCAAAAATGAACTAATTTATAGTTTATAGTTCTTTTTTCAATACGTTGCTGCGAGCTATTATTTGTCAAAATGATTGCCACAACCCATATAGAACCACAGACAGCAATCAGAATACTGGCATTTCCATAACGCTTTGCTGCCGCCCATTCAGTCCACACTAGTAGCAGCTGCAGCTTTCATCTCTACAGTATATTTTCAAAAACATGAGGAAAAACGTGCTGCTTGAATGGTCTTTATTAAGTATAATAATCTAAATATACTTAAAGTACCAAAAGTGAAAGTAGTCATTGTTCTCAATGTGCCGTTTAAGGTTTGCTGTCGTCGATGTACGATGTACGGACTAGCTTCAAACCGGGCGGACACAGTTTACAGGCAAACGTTAGATTTTTTCCGTCTGAGTCAGTACTGACTTTAACGTAAAACTCTTTTAAATGCTCATACGCCGACGCCATAGAGTCTGACTC
>NW_011340142.1:0-4021 GCF_000735185.1 Notothenia coriiceps | reverse complement strand
TTTGTGTATGTAGAAAATGTTTGAGATCTTTGAGTTCATCTCATGAAAAATGGGAGCAAAAACAAAAGTGTTGCGTTTATATTTTTGTTCAGTTTAGATGTATTCTCTGTGAGTCTTCCTGTCTGCTACCCGCTCAGAAGAATCATCCACTATCCATAAAATATTGTCATTCTCCACTAAAATATTCAGTTTGCCGCGGTGAGGCGGTCACACGGTCCGAGGAGAGAGGATCAATAGCTCCATACTCCTAATGAAAGCAGTGCCTTAGTAACATTTATCTTTTAGTTAAAGGTCATCATGTCCACTCTCAAAGTCTTCACAGGAGGAGACTTGAGGAGAGGCCAGAACTCGAGCATTTTTCATATCAGAGCAGATAATCGATGGCTGCTACAGGAGCGCTGCTGTAACAGTCAGAGGGGAAGAGATCTGGGATGGATCTGACATGGAGAGAAGATACGAGTACAGCTCCAGGACGACTCAGCAGGAAATAGTTCTGCCTCTCAACAGCATCTTCCTCTCTTAGCTGTCCTAAATCTCTCTCTGAGCCCCACAGGTGTTTTAAAGGTCTCCTATCATGCATAATCCACTTTCTCGTGTCCTTTATACATACATATGTGTCCCTGGTGTGTTAGGGAACTCACAAAGTCTCAGAAAATAAAACCCTCTCTCTTTTCCTCCATACCCAAATCTCTAAAAACGGAGCTGATCCAGATTTGCGTCCGATATGACGTAATATCTGAAATGTGGGCGGGCTTTAGACCCACGGCCCTATCAAAAACGTTGCTATCAGAAACAATGCCTGACGTGTTTTGGACGTAATATGGTCTTTGTTTACATTAGCAAGCATCGCTAACACTTAGAGCTAACCTGTACTGTAGAGAGTATGTGTACAAATGTGCTCAAAAGGGGGCGGGGCCAGCAGCTCCTGACCCAGAATCAGCACTTCTCTAACAGGGCTGAAATAGAGGGATATGAGGGATTTCTAAAATGCATGATCTGTTTAGTATTTTGAGCAAAACACATCAGACATGTTTTTTATATATTTTTATATATATGAGACCAATAATATACTGTATGCCTAAAAATAGCATGATAGGAGATCTTTAAAGGTCTCCTAATACAGTGGTTCTCAACTGGTCAGGCCTCGGGACCCACTTTTTCCTTTGTCAATAAATTGCGACCCGAAATTTTGAACTACTCAAATCTATTCAACAAAAAATCGTGCTGTAATATATACGCCTTTCAGCATATTATTAATTTAAGTGAAGTACAGTGTATGTATCCCTTATATCCCTTCACAGAACTAAAGTATGCTTTGAAACAAGGTTTAATGAGATGATGGAATCAAAGCTGAACTGTGTGTGGGGGGTCTGCGGGGATTGTCCCCCAGGAGATTTTTAGGAATACTAACATAAACTATGCATTCTGGTACACTCTGAGAAGAAAATAAATAAATCTATTACTACCCGACATATTAATAATATTTGCCATTGTTTGTTTTTCACTTTGTTCTGACAGCTGAACTTGCTGCTCCACACAGAGAGAAGAGTAAAGAGGAGATGGGTAAATTGTGGGTAAGGGTAGATAGCTCCCATTGTTCTGTGACCTGTCAATCATCAAACCAGGGGTCATATTTCATTATGTGTTCATTTTTATCTGAAGTTGTACCCATGGATGTATAAAGAAGAGTTCTACTGCAAAGTTATTCTCCGTGGGGACTACCGGCAACAATCTTGATTCTGATTGGCCAGAAGACTCGAAAAAACATCAGCAAAGATGTTTTATTGAGAAGATGATCACTACGTGACAGAAGTTTTCAAAACCGTTTATGGTCTCCGGTACTTCCAGTCCAACGCCGACTGCATGCACAGCGTTAGAAAATCGGGTCTTCAAAATAAAAGTTTGACTTTTTTCTTCACTCACACATCTGCGACCCACTCGAAACAGGTCCGCGACCAACTTTTGGGTCGCGACCCACCAGTTGAGAACCACTGTCCTAATATCCTATTTTTACAAAAGTACTTATTCTGGGTCAGTAGCTGGGAGTGTTAGCGATGCTTGCTAATGTAAACAAACCAAAGACCGTACTACTTCCAAAACACGTCAGGCATTGTTTCTGATAGCAACATCTCTGATAGGGCCGTGGGTGTAAAGCCCGCCCACATTTTAGTAATGTGGTCATGACGCAAAAAGTGCATTTTGCATGGTAGGAGACCTTTAAGTTGCTGTGGCTGATCAGCTGAAGTTTGCCATGCCTGTACTCTTGGTGTTTCTCGAGGGATGATCCTCAAACGGAGCCAACAGGATGCTTCGTTATCTAATCTCACCGAATTGGCCTTCGTATGTTGAGGATACATACAATTCAACCAAATCCAGGACCTTCAAGGATGATTTGTGTAACCTCCGCACTCCTTAAACTGCCACTAACCTTTGAACCAAGGAAAATCACAAGTAAACTTAACAATAGCGTTGCTCAAAATCCGTTTCCAAACACATTTTAGAAAGGAAATTGGCAATACAGCCGCTAGAATCTAGTTTTTAGATCTAAAAGGCGTAATTTAGAAGCTTGACTTTTGTCACTTGACAACAGACTCACCATTAATAACACAAACAGCTTGTACAGTAGTAGAGGATGCATGTGCGAATCATTTGGGCTCCTAAAAGACCCCCCAATCGTAACTATAGGAAACCATAAAAAATACCATTAATATGTAGATTGTTTCCTCCTACTCTGGTAAGAACAGATTGTCCTAACCCTAATCCTTATCTCCTCCTCATTCATTCATTTAAAATCTTTGTTTTTCCCAGCAAATTGGAAATTGACTGCTGGCGTATTATTGCAAAAGAATCTTAAAACAATATATAATACTGCTGATCATTTCAAGGAATCAACTTATGGCAATCACGTTTACTTTTAGGACATTTCCCTCGTGACTTAAAACTTCTCAGCGCAGGACTTCTACTCGTAGTATTATAACTTTTACCTAAGTTAAGGATCTCCTATCACCATTGGGAATTTGGCACATCCTCGAGTGCGTTGGATACACAGATTTCCTGCAGACTTTGAACGCAGCACAGACATCACAGGCATTCGTCCCATATTCGTAGGAAGGTGCAGACTCTCATCCGTCCCCAATGAACCCCATTATCTGCCAATCCTCTGCTCACTTTTATCTCAAAGTTTCCTCAGCTGTTATTTCAACTCAGCCTCATGTGATTTATTTTTATTCTTTTTTCCTATAATGCAAACAAGCCGCAGCACGTACTCCCACACTAACAGACAGCAGCTGATTCTCAGGAAAGAACCACCTTGGGGAAACAAATAAGAACAAAAAGTAGTTTCAGCACATAACCCGCCTTCAACTTTTAAAAGGAATATAAGAATGTGACACTTTTGGCTAATTTCAAAATTGATCATCAACCAATTACATTTCTTTTTAGCTCCGGATCACTGAAAGTAAAAAATACTTAAACAGTTTGTACACCAATTGACTCTCTGCTGTAGCACACACTTAATATATGAATAAACAATGTCTTGCTAGGATGCATGACATAACATGCTTGCAATTAAATCTTAACAACAAGAATAATATGAATAATTTACGCTTTTAACATGGTGTTACTTTTGACTCGACTGACAGGGTCAAAAGTTAAAAAGCGGGATTTCAATTCAGACTGAAATTACACCAAATTCACTCAAAATACCGCCTTGCATTGACAGAACACACATGCATTGATGACTACAACAGAATTGGTTACGTTCTCTTTTAAAATGGAGTCTAAGTGAAAGTCACACTAAGCAGGTGCCAGTTTTCTGCCTCATAACGTTAGCTAGCTGCAGTGCTATTAGCTGTTAGCATGGCTCGTTAGCTTGCTCAGAATCACAAGGTGAAGCTGCTGATGCTCGCCTGGCATCATCACACTGTAAATGTCCTCCACCCCCCTCACACACACACACACACACACACACACACACACACACACACACACACACACACACACACACACACACACACACACA
>NW_011340141.1:0-8992 GCF_000735185.1 Notothenia coriiceps | reverse complement strand
CCCTGTCCTTCAATGTTCCCCTATCATCAAATCCATCGTTTACCCCTTCAACTATGGATGGAACCTTTGACAGATGGAGAGAGTTAGGAGTGGGTAGCGTTAGCGATTTAAACATCCGTGGTACATTTGCATCATTCCAGCAGCTTCAGGAGAAGTATGGGCTGGCAAGGGCGGATTTCTTTAGATACCTCCAGATTAGACATTTTGTGAGGACCCACTTACATGACTTTGAGACTGCAATACCTGACAAGCTCGACCACTGTATGAGAGACTGTTTAGCAGAGAGACATACAGTGTCATTTATATATGACGTACTACAAGACTATGGACAAGTTGATACAAACTGTATAAAAAAAGACTGGGAAAAAGAGTTTGGTGAGGAAATAGCCGAGGACACCTGGGACAAGGCCTGTTCCCTTAGTGCCAGGCACTGCTGCCTCATACAGTTCACAATTTTACATAGGTTGCACTACTCTAAGGTAAAACTTCATAGAATCTTTCCCGAAGTGTCACCAATCTATGAGAAATGTGAACAATCAGAGGCAGACTTACTTCATAGCTATGTGCTATGCCCTAAACTACAGAACTTTTGGGTTGCAATATTCTCATTCTTTTCAAAGGCATTTAAAGTCCAACTACAACAAGATCCAGTGTTGGTGATACTGGGCACATCTGAACAATGTAACACTTCAAAATGCACAACTTCATTTTCATGTCCTATTGTTCTCCTGTGTGCAAAGAAACGTATTCTCCTGTTATGGAAATCAAAGAATGTGCCCAGTTTTAAAGATTGGATGACGGCATTGACTGATACTCTGCATTTAAAAATAATTCGATATTGTCAGGTTTGGGGAAAAATAGGACCCAAATGCAGAATGAGGAGGGAAGCAGGTTTCAAAATGGAACAAAAGGCGAGCTTTATTCACAAAAGCTGAAAAACAAGAATCCATTAACAGGTTCAAGGCACGAGGTAGCATCTAAACAAAAAGGGACTGTAACCAACATGAAGGGAGACATGAAGGACAAATAATGAACCAACACTGAACACAGGAAGAGACAAGACTAAATACAGGGAGGGGTAATCACGAGACGAGAAACAGCCGGGCAGGGGAGGAGAAACACAAGGGAAACAGGTGAACACAATCAGACAATTAGACACACCAGGGAAACTAAGAACAGGGAGGACAGACACAGGGTGAAGGACCAGACAATACACAAGGAGGAAAACATGACAGGGAGAACAGCAAAACACCCATAACAAGACATACAAAACTAAAAACGTGACATAACAAAAGAATCATGACAGCTATAGCCGAAAAGATAGACTGGGGGAATTCGAAAGGATGTGGGGTCCAATGGTTTCTTTAAAATAAGGGGGACGGTCGGCTGGAATGCATTGCACAAACAATCGTTTTTTTTTTTTAATGGCTGGGTGTCACTGCTCAGGGAGGGAAGGATGGGGAGGTAATCTGGGGCTCATCTGCACCACATGTTTATTTTTCATTTGTATTATATACTATTTTGTATGTTCTTTCCCACTATGGTTAGGTATGTCATCAAGCATGAAACATAGCATCCTGTCATGCTATGTTTTTGTTTTTGTTTTTGTTTCCTTATTATTTGTTGTTGGCTGTTATGTTTGTCTTCTATGTTGAAAAAGGGAACCATGATTTCCACCCCAAAGAAGTCTGCACTATTGCTTCCACTTGTATGCTTCTTCTCAATAAAAAATATTTGAAAAATAAAATGCTGTGTGTGCAGTCCCGCACAAAGCGGGACACTTGGTCACCCTACACACAGACACATGATGCTGCCCCTGACACACACACACACACACGCTTCAAATCAAGTTGCATAAATACTTGAGCTACGTTTTTATTATAATTACTGTGAAATGTATTGTGTTTTCGTCATTATGGCAGCACAGATGACTGAGGTTAGCTAACAGATAAATAACTGACTGAACTTACGTTAGCGGTTAGTGTTACTTGAGCTATAAAAAAAATCATGCTTCAAAAAAGTGGGGACTCCAAATAAATGGGGGGACGGCGATCCCCCACGTCCAACGACCACTGGATCGGCACTCTATTGAAACCAAATCTATTTTAGTTCATTATCATGGTCTCAAGTTAGAAAAATACTTTCACTGGAGGGAAATGTGACCATTATTTTTGTCTTGGAAGGAGAGAAAATATGTTCAAAATAATTTATGTTCTATATTTATTTCACCTTTGTCCTTATTTGCACTGTATTTAAGAGAATCCAGTAATCAGGATACAGGTTTTAGTTATTGTAACAGAACACATTTTTTAAATTCACCCTCCCAAACCTGAACAACACAATCATGCATGAATGCACACACACAGTACATCATTGTGTTTTGTCCATATTAACATCCTTCCCATGTCCATCTGTCTTCTGTAACAAGTCCATATAAATTCACAGCTTGTCCAAAACGAATTAAAAGGCATGCTGTTTTTGTCAATAATCCCCCAGACCTTTCCTCCAGTACCACTTTCAGGACAAGTTTACCTCTTGTTCCAATGAAACATGGATGGATTACCAAGCATGCCTCCTAGGCACACAGCCAGGGAACCAAAGAGCCAAGCCACTGTTATAGGAGCGCCCTGCCCTTACCTCCAGCACATTCAGGACAACACTGAGGACACATCTAGTACCATGGAATGGGTCCAACACTTTCATGTTGTCTTATCGTCCAGCATCCAGGGACCACTAAGGACTTCAGGATGTTAGTCTTATAATAAAATATCATATTTCAGACCTCAGATACTTTTTATTCTTTGGTTCCTTTAACAGGAATACATGATGGTGCCTTAAGCCCAGACAGCATACTGTCTACAGATGAAAATCACAGAGCCTCGGCACTCTGGAGGATATTTCATGTTTCAACATGCTGGAGTAACCAGAGAGAGAGGTGTGGGGATGCATGTGTGATATACTGTAGAAGCCAGGAGGGAGTTAGGGTCTGTGTCCACATAGAGCCTTTATCTGAACCTAGCACTTTTGAAATTGATTTTGGCTGATTATTTCATAGAGAAAGCTAACATACCAGATAAAGTTATTTTTTTAAAGCAGATCAGTCGGGCGGACCCAGAATGTTGCTACCTTTGACTGTTTTACATGTTTTGGCGTACTAGGATCATCCTCCTCGATCTACGGCTGTCTACACATTTGCAATTGTCGGCCGTAATCATTGGAATGATTTCCTCTGCATGTTGGCTGCCTCTTTTTTTATTCTCACTATGAGAGCTGCTTTATATATATATATATATGTCATTTGTGTTTTCACTGAGTTTTTTTTTTCCAATGGTTTTTATTGTAATATGGCAGAATCCTTCACTTACTCACACTCACACACACACACACACACACACACACACACACACACACACACACACACACACACACACACACACACACACACACACACACACACACACACACACACACACACACACACACACACACACACACACACACACACACACACACACACACGCCATCCATCAACTGCCCAGCTTGTAAATGACACAGTTCTGAAAAAAAGAGCAAAAGTGACCCCTGTAGGAACAACATAAGCATTACAACAAAGACATCCCATAACCACCCATTATCACATTTACCACCAGGAGAGGAAGGGAGATTTTATATAAATGAAAACTCAAAATATATATATTTTGATTTTTTTACATTTATAAACAACAATTAATATTTTTGTGGGCGTTGAATTATTTTGAAATTACCAACTAGTATCTCCCGATTTCTGAAACCCAGTCCAGCTGGAACACAACAATATATCTCGATTTGTCCTCCATTAAATAACTGTTTGATGAATATTTATGCTCTTCTCAGGATGAATTGCAATAACTTTAGGGATCCTAACGTGTCATCATTTTTAGCATGCTAACGTGCTAAACTGAGATTTTTCTGAGACAAAATGCTCCAGAGCTCAGAGTCTTGGCAGCACAGATGACTGAGGTTAGCTAACAGATAAATAACTGACTGAACTTACGTTAGCGGTTAGTGTTACTTGAGCTACAAGCTTTCACAAGTTCCTTCATGCTTCTCCTATTCAAACCAACTGTAGCTGCACTAGGTACAATATGAGGTACAGTGAGATATCACGCTATCAAAGCATGAACAGCTATACAGTATATGGAACAAGATAAATATATAATTAAACAAGACAATCCCCCAAGAAACACTGAGTGAACCTGGGAAACGGTTTGGGTAGTGTTATGTAGTGATGATAATGATGGTGATGTACAGCATACAGTATATATGATGAGAACCATCAGCTGGTAAATAATGAAAATCATGGCAACTTACTTGTACACAGCAGAGCAGCAAAGGCATCAATGGCTGCCCTGGAAAAAAAAGAGGGAGCAGTTAGTCTCTCAGACATTGAATTAACAAACGCTTTAACACCCTAACCCTCATTTTTGATTGTATGTGTGAATTTGCTCTTACAGCACAACAGTATATTATTGGACACAATACAAAAACACAGTCTTCTCCATAATATATCAAATGTATAAACTGCTGTAAGAACATCACATCCTTCTATAACTCTATCCCTTGTCATAGAAAAGTCAGCATCTAGTTTGAGACTTTAATTAGGGGCGTTATTCAGTCATGGTACAGTAAGTTAGGTTATATGTGATATGGAATTACTTTTTTAAATATTTTCCCCAGTACCATTCTCTCTGTCTTTTTTGTCATTTAATATCATATCCCTCTTCTCCTCCATCCTGTCGTCTCTATAATGTGTTTCTTCTCTCTTACTTGTATATTTTAAGTGACATCTACAGAATTCCACAACTCAAGCTTCACATGGCTAATAATTTGGCCTGACATGCTTTGTGTGGTGGAGCTTTGGCAAGTACAGAAGCTGTTTTGGTGACATTTAGTTCTACTCTGCCTGACAGCAGACACGTGCATGTTGTACATGTGTACTGAGAAGAAGAATGTATCTCTGCAGTGTAGAGTTTCTAGCAGCAAGTAAACCTGGGTGTTACTCACAGGGGGGCCAGGACCTCAGGGTTTGTACTATGTTTACTGAGGATGGGAAATACTACACTCCTTCAAAGGGACAGCTACGACTGTGTTACTGTGATTATGTATGTGTTATGGAAGAGATTAATAGTAATTGATAGTCCTCCAAATGTCCAAGTATTCACAAACAGTATTATGAGCTGACTTGATTCGTATTTATCTGAACCGTCTCAATTTGTATGTGTTTACGATTGGTCATGGAGTGCAACAAGGTTCTGTACTTGGACATTTTCTGATCACCATCCTTTAGGCAATATTATAAGGAACTACTCTTTTAACTTTCTTTGTTATGCAGATAACACTCAATTATATCTACCAATCAAGCCACTAGAAACTAATCAATTAATACAAAATGCAAAAATGCCTCAATAATATACACTTAGTCGATCTGCAACTTTTAATGTTAAACACGAACAAAGCTTAAGTCAGTGTACTTGGCCATAAGTCAAGTCAACCGATCTGAAATATGCAAATAAGAAAAGAAAACTTTTCCTGAAATGTAATTTCTATGTTTGCATTTTATATTTATTTGAGTCACAAGTGCTAAGGATGCTAGTGCTCCTAAAGATGTGTTCCTGAAGCCAAACTCTTGAAAACAGATAGTCAATCAGAATGTACCAGATTACATTGGCAACATTTTGTTGTGCTTTTGTTTCAGCTCACTGCTGAAAGACTTACGGTCCTGTTTTGTTCAATTTGTGGTGTAGTTGTTAATGTTTGTCTTTAAGTTAGCCCTTTGTTCCAAAAATGGTTTCATCTTAAGTATATATTCTCCCCTTTGTCTTCAGTTTGTAAGGTTGAAGTGAATAGGTGAAAGAGAAAAGAGAATGGCATGTTTAAGTCCCGGATCTGTCCGTTTAAATTTTTTAATCTGGTTTTGCATTTCATTAGCCCTCTTGTCAATTCATATACTGCCCTTGCAATCAGCTCATTCCTCTCACTTGGGTCCCTCAGCTCATCCCCCCACCTGCTATTCATTACCTAATTAACCCCACAGCATATCTACCAGTTCACTCTCAATTGATTGCAGTTGATCGTATTGAACATGAACTGCCAAGCTCTCCAGAGTTTTAGTTAGTTATTAGTCTGCGTGTCTGTTTTGGCCATTACTGACCCCCCCCTGTCATTTTGGACCCTGATTAGTGTGCATGCCCTTTGTAGGATTTGTTGAAATTTGGGAAATAGACAATCTATCAAACAGACAATGTTTGACAGATTTCCCAGTTTCGAAGCTGCCTGCATGACTGAAGTAAACTGAACTTCCTGAATGTTCTGCCTGCTTCTGTGTCGTGTTCTTGGGTTTCAGTGTCTGTACCAGTGCGCTTTATCCATGAATTTGAAAATTGGATAATTGATTTCAAAATATTGGTAAGACGATCAAAAATAATTGACAGATCGAATATCAAGGAAGTCAACAAGGAAAGATTCCAAAACCAGAAAACCTGGGGAACCGGAAGGTAAATCAATAACAAAATTAAACCTTAGACCTCCACATCCCCTGCATGCATTACAAGCTATTTGTGATTTAAAACCTCTCAATCAAAGAGCAATAGCTCCTTTGCAATCTGCAGTAGCTCCAACCTGCAACAATGTAAAGAGGATAGTAAGAAGTGCTGAGGTGCCTTGCAATCTAACAGATGGGACTGAGGGATTAAGTGCTGTTGACAGTTGAGAATAGATGGACAGATTTAGCTGTACAGCTGACTGACTTACTTTACTGCTTTAAAAGTGTGCACAGCAGCCAACCGACATATCTGACGGTTGCCATATCATAGCTATAATTGGATAAATCACTGTGACAGGCATGTTTAACTGCCCCTCACACTGAAGGGAAATGGCATATCGACGGCCTTGTTTCTCTTATTACATCACTGGATATCACAGTTGCCAATTTTAGCAAATTATCCAAAGTAGCAGCTGGCTTTGATATCTGGAATCTCCGAGTTTTTCAAATTGTGTTAGGACAATTAACAGCTGGATTCTGTATGAAAATGATACAGAAAACTCACACTGAGGGCTATAAATGTGTAATTTCACAGCATCCGATTCCCTCACACCAGCGGGGGAGTTTCATGTTCACTATGGCTGATCAGGAGCTGGTATGCCTGGCATGAAGCCGGACAGAGAGGCCAGTACTTCTGGTGCTCTTGGCATGCTCCACTTGGTATACTGGAGGATGCAGGCTATTTGAGCCAAATGCCATCAGTTCTGACAGAGACAGATGGGTAGAAGACACACGATCCAAGAGGAGAAAGGATGGTGGCTTACATAAGAGACAAGAGTCTACGCATGAGTTGGGAGAAATGATGATGTGTTGATACAGAGAATATGTTGATATGTTGATCTTGTTTCCCTGTAAACTGTAATTTAGCTTCAATTAAGCAGACAGTGACCAATACTTTCATAGTGCCATACCATCAAGCTAAATGTAGTTTGATATGATACTAGTGGCGTCTATGATACCGTCTATGAAAAAAACATTGGGATGGAAATGTGGTTCGAGCCTCAGTGGAGCTAAACATTTCTTGTTTGTATGAATTGTCCACTATGCCAGCCGATTGTACTGCAAACTACCCAAAACATGTTTATGTTTCTGCCATTTTATTGGATTATTTGATTTATGTTTTGTTGCGATGAAACGCTGGCCTGACATAGTTCTGGACTAAAGCTAGGAAGCAAATATTCAGACTCTTCTCTCTGGGGCCAATGAAATAAAGAGGGTCAGGGTTAGGTTAAGGCAGTGGTTCTCAAAGTGGGGGGGCGGCCAGAGACATGCCAGGGGGGGTGCGAGAGACCATTAGGAAAAATGGTTATTAAAAAAAATATATATATATCATAAATTGAAAAATGATTGATTCGAAAATAATATGATTAGACCCTCCAGAAAAACGCGGGCAAAAATCCTTGATTATGCGGGCTAAATTCCTTGATTATGCGGGCTAAAATCCTTGATTTTGCGATTAAACATGCAGGGTTTTTATGTGATTTTATGCGGTGAAATTGCGGGAAGTTGCGAAATATGCGGAAAGTTGCGAAATATGCTAAATATGCGGGAAAAAAGAATTAAAAAAATTTAAGATATTGGGCTGTCTTATTTATTCTCTCTCACACACAACCTGCCACTAACGTTAAACCCCTTTACTATTCAATTAAAAAAATTCAATGTTTATTTACACACACACACACACACCCCCCCCACACACACACACACACTTCTCCGCCTCATTCTGTTTTCATTTACTCGTTCGTTATCTGACCAGCTTCCATTTTGTAGGCTACTCACTTCGTTTCTTGTAGCCCTCGAAAGGGTTTTGGAGGTTGATGCCTCGGTGAACGTGCGTTGTTTGGCTTTCTTGTCCGCAGCAGCAGAAAGCATTTTCGAATATTTTAATGAATCAAAGTGGGTCGTCACCGTCGATTTTCTCTTATGCTCCAACACACAGTTGCACGGGGTGCAGAATAGTTTCCCCCCACTTTTTGCCCGGTCTTTAGTAGAAATGTTCGTCGGTAAATGAGATGGATTAGATTTTTTCATCTTGGTGTTTTCTCTATCGTGTGAGCTCCACGCGTTCACTCTATACAGTGTTGTTTACATGCTGTGATGCGCGAGCTGATGACGTCACGTCAAGACGAGTTAACTTTTTTTTTTCTCAACTTTATGTGGAAAAATGCGGGGATTATGCGGCCTTTTGATAAATATGCGGCCTTTTGAAAATCTGCGCCATTTTGCTGATTATGCGGTAAATTCTGCGATCGCAGAATCGCGTTTTTCTGGAGGGTCTAGTTTATACCAAAGAGTTTCCGTAGCTGCCTGAGAAAAGTGTATTCCAACCCAGTCTCATAAAAAAACGTGTAACAACTACGTTGGTCCACAACTTGGGACGTAGTATTTCTACAAAAACGCCTCTGAAATTGT
>NW_011340140.1:0-2675 GCF_000735185.1 Notothenia coriiceps | reverse complement strand
CCAGCCAGCCAGCAGCGGAAAGCAGGGAGAGGCGGGGAACTGGGAGGGTGGGTGGCGAGGTTATGAGCGGAACTCGACAGAGGCCGACAGACGAGGGGAGGGGAGAAAATGAGGAGGGGGGAGAGATCTTTCTTGTGCTGCGCTGAGAGCCGCCACAGCTTCTCCTTCCTCTCAGATAAGGCTCGTTTGAAGGTTTTAATCTTTATTCTATAAAAAAAAATAAAAGACGCACAATGTTTTTGTCCACGCGTATTGGAGGGGTGGGGGAGGGGGTAAGGATAGGCATTTATGGGAATCCCCCCAGGTCGAAATAAGAAGTGTGATTGATCGTGTTGGTTATTTTATGTCACGGGCTGCACTGATTGATTGCATCGATGAATTTAGCAGCCTATTGATTAGGGTTTAATCTATAGGTCTCTCACTGCTCCAGTAATCCCTCTCTCTCTCTCTCTCTTTCACTATCTCTCTCTCTCTTTCACTATCTCTCTACCTCTCTCTCGCTCTCTCTCTGGCTCGGAGCCACGCTCGCCCTGCCGCGCCAGGCTGTAATTATCCCCGGTGAGGCCGCGCTAACGCAGCGTGGCGCGCCTGTGGGGAACCGGTTAGCCCGACAACACCGGTGGGGGTGCATGCTTGTGCGTGCCCGTTCGTGTGTGATTTCGTGTTCGCGGGAGGGAGAAAAAGATGCTGTGTTGATATTTCAGTTAGATAGATAGAAAGATAGATATTTTATTTATCCCAAATTGGGAAATTGTTTTGTTGCAGCAATCTGTTCAATCATTACAATATTTAAAAGGTGGAATAAAGTGTAAAAATACTTTTCAATAAAGCAAATATATATATATACACATACAGTAGAAAATATATTACATAGAATACAAAATATGATAAGTATAGGGGTGTTCAAGTACTTACATTTGTTTTGATGAATTTGAGATTAGAACATTTATTTTAAACAATTCACTTTCAAGTCACCATTGACTATCGTGAATACACAATGAGTTTCCATAGACATTATATTGGAGCACTGTTTGCTTTTCTGACTATCATGAACATGCATATTCAGCATTGTGAGTGTTTAAAAGTGTTCAGTTCAAGTATTGATTGAATGTGTCAAGCCTGTGCGTGCTAGTAAAGTGTTCAAGCAAGTTTGCGTGTGCATGTGTGAATGCGTGTGTGTTTGTGCCTGTGTGAGTTGCAGTAAGCGATCCATAACGATCTGCAGGTGGATTGTGCTGATTAGTACCGGCTGCTGTGGACTGAGCTGCGTGCAAAGAGCTTCCTGCAATCTGAGCCTGCCGTGTGTGTGTGTGTGTGTGTGTGTGTGTGTGTGTGTGTGTGTGTGAGTGTGATCACACTCTGTTTACAGGAAGCTTTTATTGGCCCTGCACACATCGTTTCTTTGATTTGCCGTCTGACGTCCTGCAGTCATCTGGCTAATCGTGTATTATGGCTGTTATGACCATAATGATTAGGAACTGTAGTACGATTCTTTCACAGTGGGACTTTTAAACAGCGTGGAGGAGGATTAGGCCACGTGGGAACATGTTTTAGAGATCTGGTCAAAGTTAAAATGAAAACTTATTTCCTCAGAAATCTGTCTTTTTCCCTTAATTCCAACTTTTTCTTAGGATTCAGACTTTTGTTTTTCTGATTTTTTCTCAATTCTAACTTTAATATTACAATTTCCCCAGAATTCTGACTTTTTCACCAAATTCCGACTTATGTCGAAATAATTTTTTCCCACAAAATTCAAACTTTTTCTCATAATTCAGACATTTTCTCCCAAATCTTTAGTTTTTGCAGAATTCCGACTTTTACTCAGATTTCCCACTTTTTTCAAAAAATCGCACTTTTTCTCAGATTTCCAAAATGTCATGGAATTTTTCTTTTCAGAATTCCGGCTTTAATCTCAGGACTCAATCACTTTTAGTCAGACCCCAACAATTAAATCACACGTGGCCCTAATCCTCTTCCGTAAAACAGCATCTGTTTCCCTCTGAAACCTGGATGTTGTCTCTCAGTAAAGTATCGTGGCCTTCTAGCCATCCCGGATGTCCTCTTCGCTCCATTTTAATTCCCACATTCCTCCCTCCATCTCTGACCTCAGGCCTGTCGAGTCTCTCCTCAGCCTAATGAACAGTGATACAGTGCTAATAGCACGAGATAATACTTCAAGCCACTGGTAATCTCCACTCACTCTGCCTCTACCCTAACCTGTGCCTAACACACACACACACACACACACACACACACACACACACACACACACACACACACACACACACACACACACACACACACACACACACACTCACAGAACACCTCTCTGCCTCCTGACAGCTGCATGTCAGGTCGTGGCCTCCTGTGGTTATGAAACAGATCTGTCAGCCTCGACTCGTCTTAATAGTCCAGCAGCTGCAGTCTTAATGGGAAGAGACAGATCCTCCTGCAGAGTGTGTATCAGACACCGTGCAGCACTCACCTTTGTTTTAAATTGTAAAATGAATTTATATTAGGGATGGAAGGATACAGGAGTTACCGCGATACAACACACACAGGTTTATTGTGGTGAATTTTCATTACCTTCATTATAGTTTCATTATTTCATTTGTAAAAATGTCCCAACTTGGGATCAATCAGTACTTCTTATCTTATCAGGATCTTTGGGAATA
>NW_011340139.1:0-2251 GCF_000735185.1 Notothenia coriiceps | reverse complement strand
TGTGTACTTTCGGGTCAATAATGTGGCCTTTTTGGCAGTTTAACTAAAGGTGTGCGGCTGCTGTGGTGGGGAAAGATGAGGCTGAAAATGGGGTTTAATGGAGACATGTCGAACGTTTTTGTCACTTCATGCCCTCAAGAGGCATTTTGTTTAATTATTTTGCTTAATCTTTTTTTATCTTTCAAGCTACGAGATGTTTTCCTACGTTTGTCATGAAAAATGATGTCTCAGGAATGTAGGGTTTGGGAATAATGGCAGTTTAAAAAATATATAAGGCGAATTTCAAGCTGTCCTTCACTCTGACGTCACGCACTCTGAAATCTGAAGAAGGCCTCTTTACCAAGGTCTGAACAATGTTTAATATTTCTAAAAGTAAGAATCAGATTTAAACGTTTTGTTACACGAATAATGTCAGAAAGATGTGTAACATTTTAAAGTTGGAATGAGTTTCAGAGTGAAAGTATGAAGGAACAGTTAGCAGTTGAAGTTGCATGAAGATTGTTGAAGTCTGAAGAATCTCTCCATTGACTTCAATGTTAAAAATGTGATGAATTATGGGATGTATCTCTGGAATTATGAAAGCTATGAATGAGAAAAGTAATAGCCATCGATTCCCGACCGAGCTGAACGTTTTGATGTTTGAACAGAGTTTCTGCGATGTTCAATGCGGGAGGAGAAGTGGCGCAAAGTAACCCGGCTGAATAATAAAGAATTTCGTGACTGATAGTTTGAATGCTGTGTCAGAATTCCCACTAAATAACACAGAATAAGGTGTGTGTTTCATAATGAGTGTGTGTTGTGGAGCTAACTGTTAGCATCTCTGTTAGCGGGCAGGAAGCAGCTGTCAGACTTTGAGAGGCTTTCTGGTTCATGTTTTATTAAGAAGTCGACAGAAGAATTATGGTTCCTCTGTGACGGAGAGGAGGGGTTAACCCGGGTTAGAGAAGGAGCTGCTTCTCTAACCCGGGTTTAAGTGTTTCTGAATGTGAGGCTCACTTTCTGTTTATTTTCATATTTATTTAATATAATAATAATAATAATAATAATGACTCCTAACAGTGGGACTTCATCAGAAATCAGTGAAACTGTTCAAACCGCTCTGATCTAAATCCTGATCAGACTCGGGACTGTGGGAACATTTGAGAGAGAGTACACAGAGCTGTGAGAGTGTTTATTCAACAACACACACACACACACACACACACACACACACACACACACACACACACACACACACACACACACACACACACACACACACACACACACACACACGCTCTCAGCAGTTCCAATGTAGGCCAGATTCCTCTCTGATTTCCGAAGGTTGATGATAAACTCAGGCAGTAACGAGTTTCCTGATCACATGATGTCTCCTGTTGTTAGCGTGTGATCAGCAACATATGATGCACACGCTAACACGCTAACACGCTAATAGGAAGACATGCTGTGGAGGAGGGGGTGTACCTGGCAGCTGAAGTTGACACTGTGTTGGTTTTCCTGGCCTGGTGAGGGTCCCTGAACGCCTCATGGCTGCAGACTATGATAGCAGAGTCAGTGAGCGTAGATCTGAGACATGGATAAATATCAGACTGCAGCTGTTCTTTAGTCAGATCTTCAGGAATAATGTTCCTCACATGGATTAAAGATCGCAGACTGAAATGGTCACAGTAGAGATTCAACCTGGTCGAGATAGACTCTAAGCTAAGTTGATATATAGTCAGAGAGCTGCAGTAATTGAATGCAGCTCTCCTGCTGATGTTCAGGTGTATATCAGTATGTTTAGTTTAGTTTAGTTTATTTATTTATTTCGAGCGTGTAAAACCAAAGAAAATACAAATGAAACAAAAGGTGATACAGATATGATACAGTACTATACAAATGAATGCAATAACAAAACGAAATATTTAATTAATAATTGGATAATCTGTAGTGTCATTGTCCGGTATCAATAAACAACAAAGTTTTAACTAATTACACGTCCGAAAAGGGGTCGGAAGAAGTTTACACTTATTTAATCCGACCCCTTCTCCCTTTTTTTTTTACATCTTAATATATGTTAACATACAATATAAATGTATACTTATAATCTTGAATAATTCATAAATAGAATACAAAACAAGAATATAAACAGTTATGGTTTAGCAGTTTCCTCCCTGCACCTTTATACCTCTTTTTGAATAGTTTGATGTTTGGACATCCCTTTAGCTCCTCACTCACATTGTTCCAGATCTTCACCCCACAAACAGAAACA
>NW_011340138.1:0-11251 GCF_000735185.1 Notothenia coriiceps | reverse complement strand
TCAGGTGTATATCAGTATGTAGTGTCTCTACTTTAAAGAGTCCTCTCCTGCTGATGTTCAGGTGTATATCAGTATGTAGGGTCTTTACTTTAAAGAGTCCTCTCCTGGTGATGTTCAGGTGCATATCAGTAGGTAGTGTCTCTACTTTAAAGAGTCCTCCATCATCCATCCATCCATCCATCCATCCATCCATCCATCTATCTATCTATCTATCTAATGGTTTGTCCTCTCTCTCTGCAGCTTTGCTCGTCCAGGGAAAGGCTCCTGGCTGGGGAAAGGTTCGCCCGAGAGTCCCAGCGACCCGTCTGCCATGTCGGTGGAGAACCTTGTGTTCGGAGCGGGATACTGCAAACCTGTCCTCTCTGAGGTATGTTAACCTTTCAGCAAATAGAAAGCCACACACAGTCTGAGCCGATTTGTCTCACAACGCTGATAACAGCTCCAAATGCTCCAGTCTCAGCTCCCTATTTATATACCCAAGCAAGCCGCTAAATGCCAAGCAATGACGTAAACATGATCTGGGTTTTAGGGACAGAGGCCGTTGGATTTATCTGTGATTTGTTTTCGCCATGTTCCCCAGAAGCAACAGGATTCAGCCCAGACAGATCTGGATTACTGACTCTGGGCCAGTTTGTCCTTCAGAATCTCTCATTTGTTGGGGCTCGGTGGAGTCTTAAGGCTTAAAGAGCAGAGGCCAGCACAGATTACTGGATGCACTGCAGCTCTTTGTAATATCTGATGAACCTGCCCAGGCATGCAGGCTCCAGGCTGAGCATCTGGAAGTGATAGCCGCTCTCTCTGAAAATATTGTGGAGTCTTCCTCTCGGGCCTCATGTGACCATTTACTGTACAATTAGGTTGCACAATTGCATGATGACAGAAATGATAATAGGATTACTGTTATCATGATTAATAATCATGCTTTTATAGGAACCAAATTATGTTATGGCCCTTGCGGTCACTGCAGTTGCTTACAGTGTTTCCCAAGTAACAGTATGTGGATTATCTGTTGTTGGTATGGATTTATATAATTATTTTAGGAAGCTTCTCAGAACAACCTTGGCACATTGAGTGGTTTGAAACCAAAGTGACAAATGTTCATTCGGTTTGAGGAAGTGAACAATTATTCTGCGTTATGTCGATGAATCAGCCTTTCCAGTTTTTCTACAGTGACTCTCTGCATCCAAAGTTTGTACAACATTCAGCACAAATAGCTTTTCCGAGAAAACTAACAGCTAACAGCTAACAGCTAACAGCTAACAGCTAACAACTAACAGCTAACAGCTAACAGCTAACAAGCTAACAGCTAACAGCTAACAGCTAACAGCTAACTTAAGTCAGTTGGTCTGGAGTTAAAGGAATAGTTCAACATGTTGGGAAATACATCTATTCAAAAGTAATCCAGGATGTCATATTTATCTTTTCAGTTTTCTTCAATCTTCCTGGATCAGTTTAACATTTATTAACAATTTGTTTTAAAGTTGTGAGTTGCCTCTCCTTTGAATATGTGCATTGCATTGCAGGAAATTACAGTGTCCTTAATCCATAGCATTTAGTCATTCTAGAAAAGTTATACATACTGTATGTAGTGACAAAAGAAAGTCAACCTAAATAAATAGCATGCATACTTAATGTTGGTCAATGTTTCACAATGCAATGCACAGTGCGAATAGGGGAAATGCACGTAACAAAAAGGGGTTTTACAGCTAGATTTACATTCAAGCTTATGTTTTTTAATCCTGCTGCTAAAACAGTAAACTAGGATATTAGTATGAAGACCTTTCTTTTCAGAATCTGTCTGCTTATGATTTGGAACACAGCTAAAGTGTCCACAAATAACACATTCATAATCAAGTTTATTTATTTTGCTTACTTTGGGTGCTATTAAGTACAAAATCTGCTTAGAGTGTGTACGTCGTATGGCCTTGGGACACAGCTGTAGTCTATATGAAAACTTGCTTGGCCTATTTTCTGCACTGCTGCAATGTTTCACCTATGTTTATTCCATTTTCCTTATTATAGCAATATTTCTTAATCGAATCGTCTCGTCTGTCTCTTCTTGTCTTTGCCAATTATTTTAACTTGTGTACAGATGTTAAATCGTCCCATTTTATAATCTCTTAGTCTCTGTGGACGTCACAGTCTGCGCTGTAAATCTAATGAGCGCCATGTTCGCCCCCCCCCAACACTCCTCCTGGTTTTTACTCCCACCCCTGGCTGGGCACTTTAATAAGCTCTGCGTTTAGCCAGGCGGGGGGTTCCCTTTGATCCCAGTAATGAGTTCTGCTCACAAGCGCCCGACATAGCTGCAGGTGAAATGTTCCCAAAAAACGCCGCCTCCTCCTTCACCTTCATTTATTTTGAGCGTTTCACCTGAGGCTACGCTACGTTCTTCCTCAAAGTGTTATGTCGTTATTTCTGAAGAAAAAAAGAATTCACAGGTTGTGGAATCCCATTGATATCAGATGTTACATCTCAGAAGGGAGGAAAACGTTCCCTTTGAGGTTTAGAAGGGAGGTTTGAGGGATAAATAATGCTTTTTGAAGAGAGACTCCTGAGCGTATTTAGTGTTTTGTGGAAATAAATCATTATTTTGAAGATAATAACAACTTTTGTGCACAAACCGGGTTAGAAACACAGAAGATATTATGGTGGTTTCTTATTTTCTATTTCGTTCACTTGTTCAGGTGATTGTCGAAACATTGAAAAGACTTACAAAGATGGTTTTATTTTTTTTCTAAAGAGGATATAGTCGGCTAATTGTCAGGTGTATATCAGTATGTAGTGTCTCTACTTTAAAGAGTCTCTCCTTGTAGTCTCTACTTTAAAGAGTCTCTCCTGCTGATGTTCAGGTTATTATCAGTATGTAGATTCTCTACTTTAAAGAGTCCTCTCCTGCAGATGTTCGGGTTATTATCAGTATGTAGTGTCTCTACTTTAAAGAGTCCTCTCCTGCTGATGTTCAGGTGTATATCAGTATGTAGTGTCTCTACTTTAAAGAGTCCTCTCCTGCTGATGTTCAGGTGTATATCAGTATGTAGTGTCTCTACTTTAAAGAGTCCTCTCCTGCTGATGTTCAGGTGTATATCAGTATGTAGTGTCTCTACTTTAAAGAGTCCTCTCCTGCTGATGTTCAGGTGTATATCAGTAGATATAGTGTCTCTACTTTAAAGAGTCCTCTCCTGCTGATGTTCAGGTGTATATCAGTATGTAGTGTCTCTACTTTAAAGAGTTATCTCATGCTGTTGTCCAGGTGTATTTCAGTATGTAAAAGACATCCCTGTCCCCCTCTGAAACCTATATTTATTTTGTATTTGTAACTCTCATATTACCAGGTCAAAGTTAATAGTATAATTTATTTTAAGACACTATTTATTTGAGTATGTCCATTGATACTTATTTGTACTTGACTCCACTGTATTTATTTAACAGCCAAAGTAACTTTTCCATTGCCTCATCAAACATCAGTGTTGTTTTGCATTGTTCTAGAGACTAAAGCACTCGAGAGTGTTTGAATAAAAATGAGCGTTAAAGTACTTCAACATGTAATGCATCAATAATAATGATCCAGCTAATATAATAATACACTCACAGGGGCCAATTTTGCAGAATTAGTGTTGTTACTTTTGCATTATGCGGGCTAATATAGACAAAATACTCAAACTCAGAAAATAATGTCTCACTTACTAACACATTTCCATTCAAGTAGTCCCTCGAGCTGATGAATAAACATAAATCATGGATTTTAGATCAGGTTCATCTCACCAATGTTAGTGCCATGAAAAATGTATCTAATTGTTATAAAAAAATGGGTCTATTCACGAGGCGTCTCTGATCTGCCATCACAGAGGTCTGGGTACTTGAATAAGGTCAGAAAAAGATGGATATCATGTTAAAAATGTATAATAATAGATGCCGACGGCGGTCTCCCATGTCCCTACAAGGTTTTGAAGAAACCACGCTGTTGCTTTTGAGAGACTACACAAATATATTGCACAGCCACAATTCACACTTTTATATCTAAATTACTTTATGCAGTTCAAGATACAAGTTACGAGAGACATGTCTGTGTACTTCACAGAGTTGATACTCCAATATTGACACACAGAATATTGACACATTGAAAAAAAATAGCAAAACATTTTGAAAATATGACCAATGCTATGTGGCCCCAGTATTAAATATAAAACAAGTCACATTTATCACTAGAATTCATGTTCTGATAACAAATTAACACTGCATCTTATTTTTTTAATATCAACAAAGTCTATAAAAACACTTTAAACCATGAACCTAATACTGTTAGCACCACATACTGCATGTACATCTAGCAGCTTGGTTGATTAGTGCATCAGCTCATTTCAAATTCCAGCTAAACCACGCATACAGTACTTAATGTGTCACAGTGAGAGAGTGAATAGGGGAGTATTTGCTGCCTATTAGTCAGCCTTTTTGAATTAATAGACATCCTGTCCTTTGGCTCTCCTTTGAAAAGAGAAAAGGCTCGAGGTAGGGAGGAGGCAGAGGCGGGTAAAGATATTGTAATTAGTTATTGAGTGGAGAAGGTGCCTGCTGCAGTGGACAATGTCAGCCGGTGTAACATGAGCGATTCGATGTGTGGGTGACATTATTCTACTCGCTTTCTGTCACCGCTCAAAACACCTATGGCAGTTTTAGATAGTGTCAGGCTGTCAGGCTTTGGCTGTCAATCAAAAACATTCTCAAATCCAAATTGGGAAAACAAAGCTTAGCCTTCAGATCAATAAACCTTTGTGATAATAAATCCATAGTTTCCTGCAGACAGGCTAAAATAGATTTTCGAACATTTCTAACAAGCCCAGAGTTCTAAAAGTGAAGATTTATGAGTCTAGCAAAAGAGCAGCATATGTTCAGCTCAATGAATCGAAATACCAGGAACATTGGAGTAGCAATAGGCATATTTTGGCAGCCACGTTTGTTATGCAGAGAGGAGAGAGGGGGAGTTGAGCGGTGAGAACAGGTGGGAGGCTTGTTTCTGTGTGTGCAAGGCAAGCAGGCATGTGCACAGGTGCGGTAGAAATATTCATTCAGGTTGTGTTCGTCCATGTGGATGCATTTGTCATGTGTCCCAGAGGTGCAATAGTGCAAAGGAGAGAAATATGTGGTGTTGGCAGAGTGGATGTGTCTAATGGCTGATGCTCGGACTCTAGTAAAGTTTCCGTTTCCCCCTTGGCTCAGGGCTGGACAGTGATCAAAGGGAACAACAGGAGAGGCTCCCTGAACAGTGAAAGGCAACATTTTCAATCTAAGCTGCAGTACTTTCTGGGGCAGCTTGTATTTATAGAAAGTCTCATTCTGCATGGGGCTTAAAATGGATTTACATTACACTATTAAACTGTTTGTATTAAATGTTTAACTAAGAGTAATTATTTACCTTTTCTTTCTACAAAGACAATAATCGTTCTTTAACGTTAAAGGTTATGAAATCTTAATTATGATGACCAAAATGTCCACTATGGTGCCACTTTCTTGAAAGAATTTTGTAACAAATGACTTTCGTAATGGTTAAACAATACTAATGCAGTACATATAGTTATAAGTTAGTTTTCCAGGTTGTAAAAACCTCCTGTTTGTCATGCCTGCAAATGTTAGTATGTCATGGATCAACTTTTCAAAACGCCATCAAGTCGGCAGTTTTGAATGTTTACACATTGTTGTAAATATATATTTTGGGTCACCATATGGAATTTTCTTCTTGAGTCATTAAGTTGGTAAAAATACAAAGAAAATGTCATGTTGGAGGAGGATAAAAAACCCGCAGGCCAATTGTTGTTTTCTTTAACGCTTACAATTTGTAGCCTTTTACACAAGTAATAACTCATGAATGGTGAATGAGAAAGCGTGCCTATAGGATATAACATTCACATGAGTATTATTAATCCAAACACAGGGCTGCCAGATGTGAATCAGACACTGTCATAAGATCCTCGCAGTTCCTCCATTACTCACTGTCTGTGGTTTAGCTATAAATGACAACATTACCACTGTCTCACTGCTGTAGGGCTCAAGGAAATTCCCACCATAAAACTGAGCTATTGGATACCTAAAATGGAATTTTTTGTAATTAATTTTAACAATGCTCATACTGTTGGTGTTAGCCAAAAAGGAATCGACCTCAAACATTTCCGTGACAACAACTTGTGAGATCATTTGAACACACCGTCTGAGATAAGTCTGTTGATTTTGAGGATTTGAATAAAAGGATAAAATGAGAGGCACATAATCCTGATGAAGTAAAGAGATATGTCTCTAGAGAGCCACTTCTTCCTTTCTTCCAAAGATAAAATGTTGCCATAATTAAACTTTGCTTCTTCTTAAGAAAAAACAACTTTAAATCCTACCAACCTCGTGAAACTGAGGGTTTCATTTCAGCCCATGACAGAGCAGAGGTTACAGTTAATCTCAACCAACACACCACCTCAAGAGAGGGGCCGCTTTCAAATCTAAGGTCAATAAAAGGAACTTTAATTGAAAAGACCAAAAGATCTGGCCAAGAGAGGAGTACCATGTTATTATCTGATCTTAAGATAGACTTGTTGGCTTTTAAATTGAGAGGGAAGGAGCAGACCCGATGCTAGATAATCCATTGTTCCCCCCAGACACATGACTGCTCGCCTTCATCCACAGCTAGAATACAGCCGACAGGCCTGGTATCACTCGGCTAAAACAGAAAGCAGGTGGAAATAAGAGTGTTAAAATCGCAGCAGAAAGTAAGAGACACTTATAACTTGACAGCTCTTATCAAGTGAGAATTGAGAGTGAAGGGTCCTGAGGAATGAATGCCCAAGGTAACTTGACAGTAAATAATATCTACTCGGTAATAGACAGGACTGTCTCTCCCCGACGTCAAATTGAATAAACATCTTACTGCTGTGTGTGAGCGCGCATATGTGTGTGGCCAAGGCACTGTTACGGAGACTTAATCGACTTGTGTGATGAGACGTGAGAAAAAGAGGCCGAAAGGGATGGAGAGTTCAGCGTGACTTGGCAGAGATGAGACTCTAGTTCATTTGACACAAGACCTTTCAACCTAGAAATCCTCTCAAACAAAAGAGAAACTGAGCAAAACAACACTCAGACACGCGTCCATGTGCATAATTTGGTAGAACTTTAATTTCCCTCCTTGTAAAGCAATAAGCACAGGACATCACAGCGCTGTCGATAGAATATTGAAATGTATCCAGGCTGAAATTAGAGTGTGGAATTAATCAGTAACAAGCCAATATGTACGGCTCCCAGATTCTATTTTCTGTACATAAGGCAACATAAATCATTGTGAACCTCATTAAATGCTCAGCAAGCTCGAGGTAATTTCCCTTGGAGGCCGCTTGGCTCGAAGTCGCCCGAATCCACATGGCTGTTTCTGGCCTCAGCAGGGCCTGGCAATGCAAAGAGGAAGAGATTGAGAGAGGGAATCAGAAACAGGTATGGACAGAATCAGATAGAGATAGAGGGAGGGAAAGATGGATGGCTAGGTCTTGAATGATGAGCTCTCCTCTATCTCTCTTCAGCCCCTGATAGAGATGGAGGGAGCATCAGACCTGTAGTGATCACACTCCCCGCTATCATAAGCACTTCAAGCTTGCGAACACATTGTCAGCATGTTTCACACAGTTTTATGCTTTGATTACTGTGTTTCGTTTCAGCATATTGTAAAACAAACTGTTTAGTTTTCTATCTACGTGTATGTCATCGTTGCATTCACACGATGTCTGCAAAATTTGAGAGTAAAAACCGTCGGGAGTGTTCATGCATTATTCAAGACGATTGCTCTCATTTCTAGCCTTGTAGCAACAACATTAATATGCTACATTAGCTCAGTCAGAGACACTTATGTCAAAGAATTGATTTAATTATATGTATACAGTTATAATTGGTGGAAAACGCTCTGCTATTAGAAGAAGCTCTTGAAGCAGAAGTCGTATAATCTCTTAATAGACATGCGTAACTATTACATTGGTGTAAAATCAGCAAAATATAAATCTTGTCATATTAAGAGGAAGTTGGAGAGCAGGGGAAAGCAGCTTGTGATGATGTTCAACGATCAAGAGGTGGATGTTTTGGTGGCCAAATTGGATATGAATGCATGATAATCAGCTTTGGGTAATCAGTGGGAAAATCTAGCGAAGATTAAAGTAAAGAAGAATAAAATGTATCAACCAAGACCAAAAAAGGCTACAAGATGCACTTATTGAAATGTGTATTAAGTATCTGCACAATGTTTCACTCTACTGCTGCTTACTTGTCAGACATTCAAAAAGCTTTTGAACAATTCCATAATCCTGTTTTTCATTACTGTGTAAATCGTGGTTTGTGTGCCACAGTTTTTTAATCTCAGATATTTTTCCCTGCATAAATCCTATTTCCATGCTCCGTCGCTGTAATTTGACATTTGTCTCTTGGATGTGCTTGAATGACACTCACTCAGTTATAAAAAAGTTTGCAGTTTTCTGTCTTTAAATCGGAAAAAAAATCTTCCTGGTGCGGTTGAGATATCACCCAAGGGTACAGAAGCAATCTGGGAATTAAAATGACTACTCTCAGCAATTTGATCCTCTCCGTTAATCAGAAAAAGATGGTGCCAAAAACTAATTCACAAAAGAAAATGCTTGTTTACAATTCACCAATGAACACACCACGATATAAAAACTGCCTTTGGGAATCATTGGAATTGGACTTTCCATGTTGCAATCAGCTTAGCGAGATCCCCACTCTGTTTCTCTAACCGCTGCCTCTGTGATTCATCAAGAAGCACCAGCCCCCTCACTGAGAACAGGTCAGTGATTGCCCACAGAGAAACAAAGAGGTGTCGATCCAACTCAAGAGCAGCTTATTAGTAAGCTACAATTACCGTGAATGCTCCGCCAACACGTCAACTTGCCGTTTGCACCCATGTTTGTCCGGACTCAAAAAATATGGAGTGAAGACCTCAAAGTAAAGGGAGGACAGTGCAGCTAAAATAGGCGACCAAAGGCAGGTCTTTAACCTGCAAACTGCATCCAGTAAGTAATAGTAATATCTTATTAACGTGCGAAAGATTGCTTACAACCTTCCCTTCTGTTCCTGAGTTATGGTGATGAGATATGTGTGTTTGCATAACATTAGGATGTCACAGTGACGTTGAACCGTCCATCCCTGATTAAAATGGACATTTGTACAACATTTAAAGAAATATCCTCAAAGCGTTCCTGAGATATCACATCCACGAGAATGGGATTACAAATCCAGAGAATGGACTCCACATGTGTTTTATTTTAAAATCACTTCTCGTCTATTAGCACAGTATGTACACTTGAGTATAACTGCTGAAACTTTGCACATTTATGCATGACAATTAGCATATATTAAACCGCTGTAGGCCTAATATAGGAGTGAAACCATGCTATTAAATGGCAATAATTCATCATTGAATTTCAAGGCCGTTTCAATTTCATTGACCCCTCATAAAAAAAACATAGTTTCTCAGCCTCAGTTAATATCTATAGGTTACTTACGTAACCCCAGTTCTCAGAGTAACATGAAGTGAGATGTCTCACTATGGGATGCGCCTCAACGCGTATGCAAACAGAAGCATCAATCTCATTACGCCAATCCTGATTGGCTGGTGATCTTGACGTCTACGTCAGGGAATCCACCCACCCTATAAGTAGCTTGCGCTACGACGCAGCGTCATTCAAAATAAGCACCTCTTCTCGCTTCGCCTTAGCAAGAAGGGCCGTCTGGTGAGACATCTCACTTCATGTTACTCTGAGAACTGGGGTTACGTAAGTAACCTATAGTTCTCATTCATAACACTCCGTTCGATGTCTCACTATGGGATATTGAAACTCCCGTATTGCTAGACATGCTTATCTCGAAAATCACCAAAACAACCAGAACTTAACAGGTAGAACCCTGTCTCAACACGGGGCCCAGCACTGCGCGGGCCACACTTGGAGCAGAGACATCTAGCCTGTAAAAGCGGACAAAAGTGAGCGGTGAGGACCAGCTTGCTGCTGCACAAATTTCTTGGATGGAAACACCCTTGAACAAAGCCCAGTATGTAGCCAGTCCACGAGTAGAATGAGCACGCAGGCCTGTTGGTGCCTGCAAACCCTGACTCGTATAAGCCTATAATCGCTTCCACAATCCAGTGGGAGAGCCGTTGCCTGGTAACGGGCTTGCCCTTCTGAGGGTTAGCCCAGGATATAAAGAGTTGGTCATTGCAACGAAACTCTTTTGAACTGTCCATATAGGTGCGTAAAGCACGAACTGGACACAGCAAATTCGGCCGCTGTTCCTCAGAGGAACACAGCGGCGGAGGAAATGCCACAATGTCAATGGGGGTACATGAGCCAACCACCTTAGGTATAAAGGCAGGGTTGGGCTTCAGCAACACTCTCGTTTGCCCCGGGGCAAACTGAGTGCATGAAGGATGTACAGAGAGCGCATGAATGTCACTGACTCGCTTGGCAGATGCCAGAGCCAGTAACAGCACTGTCTTCAGTGACAGGTGTTTCATGTCAGCTTCTTCCAGGGGTTCAAATGGAGGTCGAGTGAGCCCATCTAAAACCACTGCCAAGTCCCATAAGGGCACCAGTGACCTGGAAACAGGGAGGAGCCTGCGAGCTCCTTTCATAAAACGGCAGACCAAAGGATGTTGGCTAGCCGTCTTTCCCTCAAAGCCCACATGGCATGCAGCAATAGCAGCCAGGTACACTTTGATCGTAGAGAAAGCTCTGTGTTTATCAATTAGGTCCTGTAGAAATGATAAAATCACCCCGACAGGACATTGAAAAGAGATGTCCCTTTTTGAAGGCACCAGTCCTCAAACACCCTCCGCTTACAGTCATAAGAGACCTGGTGGAGGAAGCTCTCGCACTCTGAATAGTGTTTATCACCTTCTGCGGGAGACCCACTGCATTCAGATTGTACCACTCACGGGCCAGGCCCATAGTGCCAAGCGCTCTGGGTGTGGGTGAAAGATCGTCCCCCCCGCCTGAGACAGTATGTCCCTGCGTAGTGGAAGCTGCCACGGCTGCCCGCACAGCAGCTGATATATCTCCGCCAGCCAGTACATTGCAGGCCAGTGCGGAGCTATCAGGATCAGTGTGTGCCGTTGTTCTCTCAATCTGGCCAGAGTTGGGGGTATCAGAGCCAGGGGTGGGAACGCGTACAGGAGGACCGGAGGCCAAACGTGCGCGAGCGCGTCCACGCCTAACGGTGCGTTTAA
>NW_011340137.1:0-13516 GCF_000735185.1 Notothenia coriiceps | reverse complement strand
TCATGTACTTGGATAGCCTCAGTCATTTCTGTACATGCAATCTGAACAACATCTTGGGTCTCAATCCTTCTAGGCTTATTGTCTCTCAAACAGAAATGCTTGCAGTCCTCTCCCCATCCCTTAACTCTCCCAGATCTCCAGTCTATGTGTGGGTTGTGCTTGACTAACCATGGGTAACCAATAATAAGTGGATGCTGAGCAGAGTCAAATAAATGGAAAGTCATGTGTTCAGTATGTGTTGCATTTACGTTTATTTCAATGGACATAGTACAATGGGTAACGGTAAACAATAACCGACCATCCAGAGCAGAGGCCTTTAACGGTTGCTTCAAAGGAATTACCCCACAGTTCCACTTCTTGGCCAACCCCCAATCCATTCAACTTTCATCTGCACCAGAGTCTATGAGAACCCCCTGAGTTAAAACATGTCTGTCTACTTTAACTTGTACCTGTGTCAACGTACGAGGAGGGAATCCAGATGACAGTCAGCTCACCAGGAGTCCTCCTCGTCCCTGATGAGCCCGATCTTTTACTGTACAAGAAGCCAGGAGGTGTCCCTGCTTCCCACAGTAAAAACACCTGCCCTCCTGAATGCGCCGAAGACGTTCCTCCGGAGTCAACTTTGCCCGACCCAACTGCATGGGCTCCTCTGAGACACTAGGGAGCACTCTTCTCTCAGGAGGAGTATCGGCAGGAGGTCTCCAGGCGGGACGATGGCTTGGTGTGTCCCCTTGGTGTCGAGGCAGACGTGCCACATTCTTGAACCTTTCTTTTTGTCTTTCGGCCAGTCTATTTTCTATTCGAACTGCAAGTGCAATGACAGAATCCAAGTCTTCTGGGAGGTCCAAAGGTATTGACTGGTCTTTAATATAATCCGAAAAGACCAGACAAAAAGGCGTCAAGCAGTGCTGAAGAATTCCAGCCACTATCTGCTGCAAGGGTCCTGAACTCAATGGCATAGTCCGATACTCTGCGCTGGCTCTGCTTAATCTGCATCAGTGCTCTGGCTGCCTTCCTTCCAGGAGCCGTGCGATTAAACACCTTGGTGAGAGTGTCTGTAAATACATCCAGAGAATTACAGGCAGGTGAATATCTCGCCCATTCGGACGTAGACCAGGTCGCTGCTCTCCCCGTTAAGTGGCTCACCATGAAGGCCACTTTAGAGTGATCAGTGGGGAATGCAGCAGGGTTATATTTATAATGAAGATCACAATGAACAATGAAAGGGCGACAGTCACCGGAATCTCCGAAGAATCGCTCTGGAGATGCCAGACGAGGCGGTGGAGCATGGAGTGGCACATGGTCAGCTGGAGCAGTTGGTGTGTAAGCAACAGCAGGAGACTGAGGGGATGAACCAGCTTCCAGGTGAGCGAGGACACGGTGCAGCTGTTCGGCAAGGTGATTCACCTGAGTATTGACGGAGGCTTGAACATTTTCCTGACCTCCACCCTCAGGTCCCTCACCCCTAGGTTGATGGCGCCCAGCTGCTCCTCATGCTGGTGTAGTCTCGTTCCTTGAGCTTGCAGAGCTATCTTCACTGTCTCTGAATCTGCTGGGTCCATATTTTGGTCAGTTCGTACTGTTATGAACCGAGACACAGGACGCAGGACCCAAAAACAGGACTCGAAGACAGTTGTCCAAAAATAGAATGTTCTTTAATAACAAAAACTAAATCGTACTTTCAAAAAATAGAAAGTAGTTAAATAGCCAAAACTAAGTTGTACAGCAACACAAACACTCACTTGGCAAAAGGTCTAAATCTCAAGGTAGGTATCAGGGGTCAAAAGGCCCAGGTTCTCACGACATGAAATATAACGAACTGACAAAGGAACAAAAAAACACCAGGGCTATATAGGTGAGGGGGATGGGCACAGGTGAAAACTATCAGGGCAGGGCCAAGCAATCTCACGGGCGGGAAACACACAAAGGCAGGAAATGTGGGATCTGGAATGAGAGGAAAGATTACTTTCAAAATAAAAACAGGAAGTGATAAGATCAAAACACAAAACTAGAGTAAAAACATAACTAAAACTAACATATCTGTCGAGTCACCACACACTGTAAGTTTCAGAAAGGTTTTTGGGTGGTAGTAATGGTTACTTTTCTCATTTCAAAAGTGTTCCTGTTCCATCAAAGGAGATGAAATAGTGTGAAAAACATGAGTGAAAAATATTACTGCAGACAAGGTGACATATGTAGGTCTTTGAGCAGGACTCTGATGGTACTGTAAGTGTACCGTGTGTGCAGAACTCTTCATATTCTGCTGGAGGGTTAGTTGGTATAAATGTAATTTGGGCAACAGTTACCGTGTCGCATTCGTTTTGATGCAATAATAATGGCTGCAGCTGGGGCTAAGAGCCAACCTGTGTTTGATCGTACAGAGCAAATAGAAGGCAGATGAAGAGAAGAGGAATTTAATTTCAAGCTTGATCTCTGAGGATAGGTGTGAACTCTACGCTCAGTCAGTGAATCAGGAGCGGTGTAAATCTACCTTTCAGCGGAACATCAACATCCTGCCTCTGACCCACATTTTCAGAGATGGACAATAACAGCAGAGAGAATATTGTGGAATTAGGAACAAGCAGGACAATTTTATCAGGACGCCCCGGCTGTGGTTATGCTTACACTTCCTCTAAATCTCCCGGGACAATCACTCATATTACTCGGGGCAGAGGATGATTTTTGTCAGGCATTTCCTGTCTCAATAATACATCTATTGTTATTTTTGCTATTCTATGAGCAGAGAGGTTTATAGCCAGAGTAAGAATATTTCAAGGCTTTCAAAATCTATTTTTCATAAGCTTCATGGCCTTCAGAGAAAATTGCTCTATGGGTACTGTTCATTTATGTAGCACACCAATGTTGAAAACATTTCGGGAGCTTCAGGGTAAAACCTAAATTGTACATGAACAAAAAAACGTGAATGATAGCACTAAAGTCAGTTGCTGTTACCATGGACCAACTCTGAGTGGGCCATGGGTGATTAATGGAAAAAAAGGAAAATCTTGGTATACTCCAAAGAACCTGCAGTTGCATTTAAGAGCATATGAGCAAATATGGGCATTCATGGTTGGGATCTTTTAATTCCAGATATTCTAGAACATTGCTTCCAGTTATAGGATATTATAATGTAATTACTACAAAAGCAAATATTTCAATAATAGTCTGACAAACAATGATCAATAGGGACCGCAAAGAAAATCAAATTACGCTCATAAAGTCACAATAGAGTTTTCTCTAGGTGTGATAGGTTGTCCTGGGAATTCAATATGGTTAGGTTAATCTATGTCGGCTATAACAAATAATACAGGGTATTTAGCCACACTGCCCGAAGCATACAAACGGTTTTACAGTGATGTGAGACGATCGAGATTTGTATAATGGCCACAATCTTGCTACCAAACATTAAAAAAATCTCATACCTCCAGAGTGTGATTGTCTTTTATTGTCTTTACTTAATGGCCTCTCATTTCAAACATGAATATTTCTTATTCGTATTTCTGAAAGTATACCAGATTTAGACAAAGTAAAATCTGTGTCTGTTCCCTGTGGATCCTGTTTAAGATGAGACACAGTGTACAGCATAAGTAAGTGAGGTGGAGTGTAGGTGTAGGTGGTGCATTCAAATGCCAACTGATACAGCCTCATTTGTAAAACACAGATGGCATTTAGCTGACAGCAGGGCAGTGGACGAGAATAGAGCTTTCTCTCGATCCCCAACCCCTTGTTTTCTACCTCCACCTCCTCGTACTCTTTGTCTTTCTTTTTCTGTCCGCACCAATTGCCTCCACCTTCATCCTCCCCTGCCTCCCCTTAACTCCTCTCCACCCTTCTACCGCTCCTGATCAGCCACACCGCAGGCAAGGGCACTGTCTTGTGCAAGACATGTGCCTGATAAATGAAGATCCAAACATCTGCTACAGAGGGGGCCCTGGAGCTCACGGGGGGCTAAATCACCACCATTGATTGTGCAGCTCCAACATACTGACAAAAGGCCATGATCACTCATCTTGTTAAAAGCGGATTATCGGCCTGTTCGTATCTTGTTACACCCATAAAGATTTTTCTTCCTTCCTTTTCTCTCCTATTTTAACACATTAGCTGTTCTTCTTTGGCCTAATTTGCTGAACGGATAATCCTCCACGCTAGGGTTTTGTCTCCAATGGAACTATGGATTTTAACGCTGTTTAGTATCTTCTACTGAAATGGCTGACTGTGTGGGGATGTGTTGATTCATTAAGTGGCTCCTCTGATTTTTGGATGAAATATAAGACTTGTCTAGTGGATGTGTTATTTTGCTCTTGATCTGCTTTTTGTTCTAGCAGCAGTATTATCTATTCTGACCCTGGTTGTTGTCATACAAGAGCTTTGTTGGATCCATGATATACATTAATCAAACTGTCCAGACCCCATTGTTCTGTAGGGCTGCACATTTGCAGAGCTCATGTAGATCATCTTTTGAACATCTAAATGGCATCGGGGTGGATTTGACCCGCAACCATTAACATATTTATTGATAAATTACTCTTCAATTCACAAGGACAAAATTAGATCTGATGTTGCGCTGGTCATGGTGCAGAATAAACTCATCATCGTTATCATTTATAAAATAAATTAGACATGACGCTGTTCTATTCAGTCTCAGTAATAAAGAGCTGTGTCATCTGCATGGTGATTTACAACGGTGTCTATGAAAGGGATAAAGCGAATATGTCAATGTGTGTGCATATTGGGGAGTAGTATCTAGGACATATTACACAAAGGTAAATAATGACAAATTAACCAAATATCAAGTAAAACAGAAGCAGGGCGTTTATATATTCCGATTGTTTGATAAGTGTAAAATGTTGCTCAGAATTACAACCAGTGAAAGTTAAAGACGCCGTATTATGCTCATTTCCTATTATGTGCCTCTCATGTGACATGTTAAAGGTCCCATGTCATGGCCATTTCAGGGGGGGGGGGCACTGTGTGGAAGAGAAACTCCCTCTGGAGGGAACTTTGGGATGTTTCGCTTTTGCAGACCAAAAAGTATACAGGGCCTCTTTAATGTTTGCTTTCACTTTATCTAAAAAAAAAGAATTGGGTTTGATATGAAACTTAAACATTAAGGCATATTTTACAGGCACATAATCTCACGCACATAATCTCACACACACACACACACACACACACACACACACACACACACACACACACACACACACACACACACACACACACACACACACACAGCAAAGGCTGAGCATATATAATAATAATCCCTAAAAAAAGCACTCGAATAAAAAAAACCATAAAACATGTTTACCCATTCTTATAAGGTTTATTGGAAGAAAGCGTTATTTCACTTCGCTAAGGCAAGCGCATGTTGAAACACTGCACACACATCAACCATTGGTTATGGTTTTCTCTGGAAGGCAGTTCTGTCAAAGATCATACAGCACATGCCGAGCAGATGGAAAGGTTTGATTGTTTAGGAATGGAAGAATATGTGCATAGATCATTTCAAGTGAATATGCCATAGAGGGTTTGAGGAAAATCAGAAAAAAACAGCATGGAAGTAAAACATTGCCAATTCAGTATTGTTTCACCCTCCGGTCAACCTGCTGCAGGCTATTGTCGTGTAGTTCAGTCAAGTTCCAGAAGTGTGAATCACCACCAATATTTCAAATATTGTTTATCGAACAGGATTTGAACAGGAGAAATAAAAACATTGTCAGCACCAGAACAAGTGACTTCCAGACAACAAATCTAAATAAATCATGAGAAGCTAATTCATATGCAATTCACACAAGTGTTTTGGGGAGTACAATAGTAGTCTAATGGCAGATCAGTGGTAAATGCTTAACTCCCTGGCACAGAGCCCCCCTCCTTGAGCTCTTTGTCCAAGGGTAGCACTCAACACAGACAAATACTAAATGAGTAAATGGAGCCCCAGCATGTTTGAGTCACTGGTACACAAATCCATTGCGGTGGAGTGGAAGTGACTGCTTCATTTAATTACAACCAATGGAGGTTAATCCCTGCTTTCGAGAAGAAGAAAAAAGCTCAGTGTACCTACTGCATCTATCATGTTTGAAAATATGTGCCAGTAGAGAGGATATCCAGCCCACCTTTTAACCGCAAACCCTCATCCTGCTGCTTAATCCTAACAACATCCCGTTAGAGGCCTTAGGTGCTGTGTCAAAGCAACATCCCTTTCCACTGATTGCAATGAGAGCAAAAGCATTTTGTATTAACTTCTATGTTAAGAGTGTTGTCAGATTTTACTGAAATATTTCAAATTCGTTGTCATGACCCAGTTTGGGATTGAACTGCAATTTGCCTTGAATTGTATGCCTTGATTGTCTTATTCTCCAAAACTCATTGCCTTTGACAAGCCCTTAACTGGGCTATTGAATGTCACTTTAACATAAACGTTATTCATATCAATGACCCCCTGAGAGCAATTAAGAGTGTTTTTGAGACTATTATAATGGGATTTAGTAGTCTGAATGAATGCCATCCCCAAGTTTACAAATTACTGAGGAGTCCCAGCTATAATCGTCTCACAAGAGAGTTTTTGAGTTGTGTGCACATCAACAATAAGGTGTGTCAAACTGGAAGAGCTCAAAAGGATTGCATGATTGATGTTGTGTTTTCCCTGCAGTACCCTGGGAAATAAAGACCTCTATAGGGGAAACATTTAAATAAATGGCACTGAATCTTGGCTTATGGAGTCAACCAGCCTGGAGTGATGTGAGCCATAGTGACACCACTTAAATGGAGATTCGCAGATGCTGCTATGTTGTTAGATGTGATCCTGTGACAAGGTTGGTTTTCCACTTTTTGGCAGTTCAAGGGAACCCATTACATGTATCAAATGTCTTGTAAAGTACTGAGTGTGGATTCAGTGCTGTGTCTCTTGCTGAAAATGTATTGCTAATGGGAATACAGATGTATCTCGTTGAGGGTGTTCGTTCCAGGGTCGATCTTTTTGTTGTTATTTTTTGTATTCTTACAAGTGGCAATGGGATTTTGAAGGTATTCATTTTAAATGTAACTTCCACTCTTAATATAGATGTATTTGTATACCTATATATGAATGTAATTGGCTGTTAATATCAGCCTGTAGCAGCATAAGGACCCAAGTATGCACACAAACAGTAACAAATGCTGTTAACAAAAATACAAAACCACAGAGCCACACACCCCTATTTAAAGGGGCCCTATTGTGCTCATGTTCAGGTTCATAGTTCTATTTTGTGCCTCTACTGTGACATGTTTACATGCTTTGTAATGGTGTAAAAAAAGGTCTTATATTTTCTCATATTGTCTGTGCTGAAGCACCTCTTTTCACCCTCTGTCTGAAACCAGAGCCCAAGTCTGCTCTGATTGGATAGTTGGCCGGCTCTGCGGTGATTGGTCAGCGCCCCTTAGTGTGCGGGAGATAAACTCCTTCTGGAGGGAACTTTGGGATATTAGCCTTTGCAGACCATTTACATGCAAAGAAAACCGAAATATCACCACAGGAAAGGAACAAACCCTATAAAGCATCATCGGGCCTCTTTAAATAAAGTGAGATCTACTTTACATTCACAAATGTGTTTGTACGTTAAACATTAGGTGACAAAATGTGTGTGTTTCATGATGTCTGACAGAGATGGCATTGGTATAGAAACAGTGGATTATTGCAGACATAGCTATTAGGGAATGACGTGTTGATAACTCCAGCGGGGAACCACTGTGCAGAGCGGAGCGGAGGTTGTCTGATTTATCAAGAAGACCATATGTAAGGCAGATTAAAGTACCAAACCGCCAGATTAAAAGACTGCTATCCCAGCTATAGCCAAGGTCTAATTAAGAAAATGTGATGGCTTCTCTTTTTAAAGGAAGAGAGTATATGTTTCAACCCCCCCGACTTTCCATCAGATCTGCAAGACACAAAGATAAATGGTTTCAGGGAAGATGTGTGACAACAGGAACCAAGGATGTTAGCAATAGGGGGGCCTTAAAGTCGTTAAATTAATTGAAGCCCCCCCACCTCCCTACAGTGCCATGGTCTATAAGGATTACCTAAAACGGTTTCCTTGAGGGAGTGACATAAGCAGGGCTGCAGTGTGTTTGCTGCTTTTACTAAGCCCATAAAGTTTTCACAGTGGTTGTCAGTGTTGAACACTCACAGGGGTTTTGAAAATCAGTTCCTGTTGTACTTAAACACGGTGAGACATATTGAATATGGCTCACAAACTTGAGTGCATTAAGCTGCTGTGTCATTTAGAGGGTTGATCAAAGCTGCAACACAGTCCTCTGTGCCTGTGCATGAGCGCTGAACCTGAGCCAAGTGTTGAAAATCACAATTGAAATGCGCAAAACCACTTGAATGTAATGAATTGCTGAAATAAAGGGAGACAATGCATCCTGAATGTTAATTGCACACATCAAGGAAATAGCAGAAGAAAGAAGGTGAAAAACAAAAGGTCTTACGAACTATGGCGGCTGCCCATGTGCAATTTAAGTAATGGAAGCGTTTCAATTTAATTGATAGGGATCTGTTTTCATGCATCCATAATGGGATCATCTGCAGTTGGTTGACATACGTCACTTTGATGTCAGTATCGCTGTTCTGATTCATATCTTTCCAAAGACAGTATCTCCCATCTATCTAAGCTGCTTTGAAGTGGCACCTCCTGCCCTGCCTCCTCGTTGATACCATCAGACTGAGCTCCTGCTGTTTTCTTTTTTTACCAGCTGTCATGTTCCCTTCGACCCTATTTTCTATGACTGCCGAGACCACCACTTATAACATGCCTGAGAGTAAATGCAGCATGTAACAGGTCAGTGGGAACAACATGGGATACACATGATGGCAGATGACATGACGATTACAACAATGGGAAGTATTAAAGAAGAGAATATTTGTACTGGTGGTGCGCGAGCAGTGTGTTGTGGATGAATGCGCAAAAGGAGCATGTCCTTTGAATGTGCTCGTGCTTTCAGTGAACAGTTGACGTCACTCATGTGACAACGTGGATAGTGCCATAGAAGACAGGATCATCCAATGTCTGTTCCATCCCTGACTCCAACTTGACAAATGAGTGGTGAAATGTAAGAAGTGCGTATGCAGGATCTAGCCCCTTGTCACAGCCTCATTCTCATGCATGCGGGGAGGATGGTTTTCTGAAAAGTTGTGGAAGTGTTTCTACGTTTATTGTTTAACTGTTCTGTGTGGTCGCTTATTGCGTGCACAAACCTCTTCATCATGTCTGCAGTTTTTGCGAGTTTTTAAATACTGGCATTGCGTCATTATTTTTATTTTTTTGGTTTTTTGTTAGTGTAATTATTACTGTGAGCTGTGCCATTTAAATAAGTGTGAACTTTACTCTATCTTTGCTCTTGTGAAGTGTGAACTTACACAACCCTGTTTACAGGCATTATTATAAGGATGGGCAAAACTAAATATGAATGGTGCAACTCATTCTGGCCAGACGTATTAAATATTAAACTGATATGCATTGTATTTACCTTTACTACTGAAAAATCCCTGGTATTAATGCAGCCCTACTTACTTACTGTATAGCACCAAGCCATCATAATTGTTATTAATAACTACTGAGCATTTCCTGCCATAACATGTCAAAATGCCTGCAGTGAAAATTATTTTGGAGGTGGACTGAAAGTACATTTAATTGAAAAGTGCTTACACTAGAGTTAGGGATCAAAGTTGGTCAATTTGCCGGGCAGCTTGAAAAACATTTCTGAGTATGAGTAGCCTGCCCTCTTGTCCACAGGCTGACTTTCAACATATACAGCAACAGCAGCCCTCTCTGAGACACACTGTGCTGTAAAATGGTTTTGGGGAACTGTTAGGTAAGGTAAGTTAAGGTATGATACGAAAAAATTAGGTTATATTTCTGTGTGGCTTAAAGAAAGCAATATTTTCTCACTTGGAAGTATCAATAAAGAGCTGATATCATGACACTCATGAATGTGAATTATTCACTTTCATTTCAAATTTCTTTCATTTTATGTTTTTTTTAATTTTTGTTTAACTTGATTTATTTTGTTGACTTTAGTAATATAGTAAAGAGAACATTACCTACAAGATCATTGTAGATAATTGTCCCCTTAGACTCATAATTCATCCAACATAATGGTTAATGTTGGTCAACAAAAATGGCCTCACAGACATCTAATCTATCAGTAAATTCAATCCTGTCATTCCCAGAATAAGGAAAGTGAACATATATAAACTAGTTGTGCTAGAGAACACAATGGAGAAGTTGGTTTTGATATCCAACTGCATAAGACTTACATTTGATTTAATATCCTGGCTTTTAAAGCAAGAAGAAATTGTGAAAGTGTGACACTAGAAAGCAAACTTTGCTCTGTGATAATGCTGCAACAACACCAAAGCCTTACATTAACTATTTATGCTACAGTCGAAATAAACCTTTTTTTCCTACAAACTCCATTATGTATCCACTTTCAAGTTTTTGACATGACATTACTTAATGATTGGTTACCAGAAAAATACAAAAAAAACACCACCAGATAAATAATAGGCCTAAAATTCAAGTTACATTGCCAAAAACTGTATTTAATCAGGGCTGACATGGTCTACAGCAGATTGTTTCCTTTTAAACAACCTGAAGGGCAAACGAGGTGTCTGTTTGTGTAGCGTTTCTTGTCTGGCAGGAAGTGTTGTGTAACACCGACACAAGCGGGTGGTGGTGCCAAGCCGCGAGCACATGGGGATTAGGAGAAACTCACCCTACAGAGATCTGGGTTAATTAAAACTGTTTTGGTACCTACGCAGCAAGATGTGAAGAGATGCGGGCTCCATCTGTTTAAGAGAAGATAAAGCTGCAGTCCACAGTCAATGACTCGGCTCAATGCATCGACGTACAGTAAATACAGGCTGGATTGTACTGTGTTGGCAGCAGTTTACCATCATGCAGCTAGGCATTGCTCCTGTACTCAGCATGAGATTATGTGGGTTTGTGGGGAGGGAGATTTTCCTTATCCAAAATGAAGGTCTTTTATAGTGTGTAAATTCCTTTGAGGGACATTTGTGGTGTTGGGCTATATAAACAAAACTGAATTGAAATTAAGAACGGATGTTTCATTTTCTTTTATATTGCAAATGTCGCTCACATGGTGTAGAATAAGCAGCAGTGGTATTTTGGTTCTTTAAAGGATTCTACTTCCGGTGAAATTACAAACTACATAATCCTTTAACCAAATTAAATAAAGGCAGAATGTTCTGACTAATTACATACTTTTTACAATAAAATCATAATTACTGATACATTAGTTGAAATAGCATTTTAACCCTTTAACATACCGCTCATGGGATATATTTTAATGTATTATCCATCAATCTATCTATTTACATTTATAGATATACAGGCACAATTGTCATCGTTTTGGGGAATTATGGTGACTTTCAAAAATAATGCATATCAAACAAATAATCCTGTAAAAAAACGGAAATATTTAAACAAGAACTTTATATAATATTCTTTATTACTTTCCACCAATGCAGATTGAAAGTTATACAATGTGAGAAAAACATTTGTTTATACTTTTGAAGAAAAGTTCAAAAGTGAAGTATTATTATGGAAGATATTGGGAATGAAATGCGGTTGAGCTTTTATTGGATAAAGACTAGGTTTATATATCTAAATCCGTCTGTTTTGCAACCGTCTGGAATAGAAATATGATAGATCTTGTAATCTTTCATGGATGCATTTCAATTCGAAAAGCAGGCTCAGGCATATATCTGCTGGATCTCTGTCACCCATAAACACTTTCCCACCTTGCATCATTCTCCCTCTGTCCTTCAGGTTAGCTTGTTTTCCCAGTCCTTCACAAACACCCTCCTTGCGGTCTGTCTCCCTGCTCAGCACTCAGTGTTCTCTCACGTTCTCTCTGTCTGTCTCCTTCTGATTCTCTCTCTGATCTCTATCCTCCTGAGCATGTCTTGGAGGCAAATCGGCCGCAGCCAGCCAGGCAGCTGTGTGTTGTTGGTATTGTGCCACCGCAGAGATACTTTGGCAAACCTGCTATCTATTTGTTTAGAGGAATTAAAGGATGTACTCTCTCCAGGGACCTCTGGCCTCCGAGTCACCAGAAGGGAACCATATCGGAAATTGCACTTGGTAAACACACACACAACTCGAAGTATAAAGGGAACTGGACTAACATAGAGGAAGAAACTGATAATCCATCGCCGATCTTTGGGAAAATTGTCCCATATACCATCAATTCCCCACCACTGACCACTGTCCTGTGTCACAGGACATGGGTGGGGGTTACAGATTACAGACTTTTGAGGTATTCTCTCGGGTGCCATTACACTTACTACTTCACTGCTTTCATTTCTCCCTCTCTGTGCTCATGGGGGACCACAGGAAAAGATTCAATATCCATTCTGCCACGCACGCAGTGTGCACTGCACGTTAACAATCCATGTTCTATTTTCTACAAACGCTTTTAGTTACGGTGCAGTAGGGAAATTGGTTTCCCTTCCAGAAGAAACATTTACTGTATATGCATATGTGTGACATGGCGCGACTTAAATATGATTTGTGCAAACTTAAGTGGGTGAAAAAAGCAGTTCTGTACCATGACTGTAGCTAAATGAGAACTAGAAAGTGGCAATCGGATGCCTGATATGCTTTGATGAGGCTATTGGGTTGGAAATTGCCTCGCTGCACTTCCCAGCTTAACTTTTATATGAGCCTTTTGAAACTGTTTGTTTGTTATTTTCTATGTATGTACTATAGCTTTCTGCATCTGTGATGGTGAGTGCTTGCTCAGTGGGTGGGAAGTACCTAATTTTCCTCTGTCCATTCACCTTGACAATCACAGTCAATGGACTCGGCATACAGGCATGTTATTTGCTGCTCCCACGCTGTGAGCCGTGTATAGGCAGAGCCCGCTCAGCTGCTGGTGGGCAACAAGCTGAGAGTAGAGAGGCTGATATCTGCTCGCCTGCCAGTAACTCCTCTGGGAATTGCATCACTTAGAGGCTAGGGAAGGTGAGATTTATTCTGACAAAAGACTAACAGAAACAATAGCTGTATTTTCTGGAGTCAAGTAATAGGCCATTAGTTGAGATTTTTTCCTCAATCGCCCTCTAATTAGTGCTTATTTATTGCAAGTAAGGAAGTTGTTGTACATGAGTTTTGGTCTTAATATGCTCTGCTCAATATGGGCCTAATAAGGCAGTAGTACAAGAATAGTAATTCTCCCATAATAACACTTAACAAATATGATCTATTCTTATGTAACAAGACATGAAACGATACGTTTTAATTGTGTCTAAATAACTCAAAAGTAGGTATTTATATCTAAGAACATGTTACCTATTTTAAAGTGAAGTCTTGTTCATATAACCAATAAGCTAGTTTGACTCTAATTGACCTGAACAGGTTCACTATTCTAAAGTTGCCTCCTCTTCACACTTTGTAAATACATTATAGCACACGACTACTGAAATTAACCTCAACAGTACATGAACAAAGTAGGC
>NW_011340136.1:0-2061 GCF_000735185.1 Notothenia coriiceps | reverse complement strand
CCCCCAAACACTGTCTCCTGGTACTCGTCTGATTGGTCGGGACACGTGACATGAACGTGCCGGGTGGCGTGTCCCGTGGGTTAGATGGAGGGAAATAACTCTCAGAATAATGTTATTAGCACATTATTACAACTTGAGGAACGAATGTTTTTAATAAGGGCTATACAAGTGTTCATACTGGGTAGTTTATTTAATTAAAAAAAAAAATATCCAACGATTTACAGACCACTCTTTCCCCATGTAAGTCAATGGGAAAAAGTGTTTCCGGTCCTCGCAACCAAACGGAAGTGTAGTACCGCCGTTTGGCCACCACGAATATTTTCATCTGAGTCCGGCGCACTTCCTGGGGGCTTGATACCGATAGCAGCACCGTTTGTCCAGCGGCTTAACAGTATACCGATAGCGTCCAATCAGGTACCGGTATTGACTTAGTACCGGTTCTCCCAGTTTTCATGCAACAAAAAATCTCACTTTATCTTTTTTCAAACACATTTTTAAGTCTATTTTCTTTCTCCTGTGGCATCGACACGGCCACTTATCGTCTGTTTCCTCCTCCTTCAGGCGGAGTTGAAGGACGAGGCGGAGAAGCCCAGCGAGTCTGCGGAGAAGAGCGACAAGACCGATGCCGCGGACAAGGTGAAGAAGGAGGGGTCCGAGTCGTCGGAGCGCGAGGAGGAGAGTGAAGAGGGAGGGGATGCCAAGGCGGCTCCAGCAGGTAACACGGAGAATCAGGGTCAAATGCTCAAATAAATCCACAAGCTTCTAGTGCATCGATGTATGGGGGAGGATGTGTTTTTGCAGTTATCATTAGTTCCCTTACAGAACACCCTGATATTTCGTGTCCCGTAGAACTAATTAGCCACAAACATTCTTTGGGAACCGAAAGTGCTAGAATGCTGACTCATTTCTAGGTCTTGGCACCCCTCCATGATCTCGTAAATAAGGCTGCAACTAACTATTCATTTAAATATCGATTCATAATGCAGATTACATGGTTTCAAGCGACTATCTTGTCCAATTATCAAGAAATTGTTAAAAGAAATTGTCAGTAATGCTATTACATACTTTAATATGTTCGACCAACAGTCCATCTAAAGATATTTTGTTTACTGCGACATTTGACACAAAAAACAGCATAAGTTTTGAAAAAATTTTCTTTAACAATTAATAGATTTGAATAAAAATATTTAGTTTCAATGTGTCAATTAAGACAACTAATCAACTCTACTTGTTATATACGAGAGACGGGTCCAGAGTGCAGAAGGTTTTTCTTGTTTAATTTAAAGTAGTTGTTAAGTCGCTGTCTCCCTCCCTATCAGACAAAGACAAAGAGGAGTCCATGGAGACGTCGTCCTCGGAGCCGGAGAAGGAGAAGGAGGAGAAGGCAGTTACTGACGAGGTAGAGGAGAAGAGGAAGAAACTGGAGCACGACATCGGAGAGGGGAACATCGCCACCGCGGCCGCTGCTGCTCTGGCATCTGCTGCCACCAAGGCCAAGGTGAGATTACAGGAGTGCTGACTCAGCAAACACACATCTGATTCACCCAGAGTTCACCTTGTTGTCATGTTCAAAACTTGCGCTGAAAGATTATCTTATTTTATGTTGCAATAATATATTTTGTTAAGGGCAATCTGTAAATAGTGGTGAATATGTTTTTTTATTTATTTTTAAGAAAGAGTTTAAACGGAGTATATTTATTTAAATTCTTCAAAAAAGAGTGAGAGGAAATGCTGTTCTCATAATTGTGTTGGCCTCCTTTTTAATGCACTACGGTTATCTTAGTATATATTAGAGCTGTCCCGAACACCATTTTTCGGGCTCCGGATATTCGGTCGTAATCAGCAGCGAATATTCGGCGTGCACGTTTTCATCATGTGTAACGTTACTGATTACGGCGGATAAAGCAGCTTCGTCATGGCAACTGGACAACAACTAAGCTAAGCTACTACTTACAGCATTCAGGTGACTTTTCATAGTTGTTCTGCCCAGGTTTCAGTTGCCGGTCAACATGTCCGTTAAAGTTGAAATATTCCAGCCAAAATGAGAAAAGTGCCGTTCAA
>NW_011340135.1:0-2721 GCF_000735185.1 Notothenia coriiceps | reverse complement strand
CTCAGGATCATCCATGACTCCGGATCCCGGCGTATATAGACACCAAAAAGAAAGACATTTGGGGAAGCTGGGTTAATCGGAACATGAGAGTACACAGGTATAGACAGAGAGCAGAAAGAAGTAAGATGTCCCCCGACAAACTAAGCCTATATCAGCAAAACTAGGGGCTGAATCTAATCAGCCCTAACTATAAGCTTTATCAAAAAGGAAGGTCTTAAGCGCACTCTTAAAAACGGATAGGGTGTCTGCCGCCCGAACACAAACTGGAAGCTGATTCCACAAAAGTGGAGCTTGATAAGAAAAGGCTCTGGCTCCCATTGTACTTTTAGAGACTCTAGGAACAACCAACAACCCTGCATTCTTGGAACGCAATGCCCTAGTAGGACAGTAGGGTATAATGAGTTCTTTAAGGTAAGATGGCGCCTGCCCATTAAGGGCTTTGTAGGCGAGAAGAAGAATTTTAAATTCTATCCTGTGTTCTATAGGGAGCCAGTGTAAGGCAGCCAGAACAGGAGTAATGTGGTCCCTTTTCCTAACTCTGGTTAGTACACGAGCTGCAGCATTTTGAATCAGCTGAAGCGACTAGACTGACTTCTTGGTACACCCTGATAATAAGGAGTTACAATAATCCAGCCTTGAAGTAACAGATGCATGGACTAGTTTCTCTGCATCGTTTTGAGGCAAGATATGCCTGATTTTTGCAATGTTACGTAGATGGAAGTAGGCGGTCCTTGAAATTGATTTTATGTGGGTGTTAAAGGGTAGACTTTATTTACACTTCAACTGCTTTATGTCCTCTTAAGGTGGACCTTGAAGTGGAGCTTGTTTGGTTCAAACAGGATAGTGTCACAGGGTGGGTAAGGAGGGACCCACATCAATACAATAGAAGGAGGCTGGTACTTATAACAAAAAGCGAGCTTAATTAGAATAAAGCTTGTACAAAAAAACTAAAGGAAAACAGCAAAACAAAACGAGGAACAAACCAAAAAAGACTTGACGAACACGAGAAGCAAAAGCAGGAGGCTACACAAAATAAATCAAGATTCAGACAAAGGCAGGAAACCAGGAACTATGGCAAGCAGAACACAGCGAGGGAAACATTGACGACAAACCCACAGAGAACAAAAAGGTAGACAGGCATATATACACACAGGACTAATCACACTGAAACAGGTGGAGAGGGCAGCCAAAAACACAAGGGCAGCATGCACTCAGACAATCGGACAATCACAAAAAGCGGGAAAACACAGACAGGAAGTAAACAAGACAATCACATCAGGATCATGACAGATAGATTTGAAATGTTTCCGAGGATAATTCAACTACTTTGATTAACTACAACTGGCATCTCAACTTTAAGCATCTAAATCTCAACGAAAGGAGTTTTTCTTTAACTTTACTGCACGTATACTTTAACCATTAACTGTACACATTGCCGATAGCAATTTTGATTGCTTAGTTTATAGTTCATGTGACATTTCAGCTGCTCTCTCTCTCTTAAGCCCCTTCCCACTTGGACAAAAAGCTCACTAAGACACACTTACATAGCTTTCTGTCTCAGTGGGAAAGGCTACAATTAGCATTCATTACATGGACCAATGAATCCTCTAATTCAACCCACCAGACTCCATTGAAACATTTTACATGGTGATCTGTGTGAAACCAACTTCATTAAAACTCGTCAGTAACAATTACATCTGATTAAAACTTTCCTTGTCAGTGTTCTCACTGTTCTAACAATCACCAACTTGAGAGTGGGAAAGAGAAACTGAAGAAGTAACAGGCGGACAAGAGAGATATAACCACTGTATTTTTCAGCTGTTTAATAAGCATTTTTCCAATGGCATGCCGCATGACCCTGAATGCGACACAATGGTAAAAAAACATAAAGGCATACTTCATATTTACTTTCCTGGCATTGGGAAAGGACTTTTATTTTCTTCCGTGTTTTGTACAAAAAAATGGTATACAAGTGCAAATTTGAATGGACCAAAGGCATAAATGAATGCTAACATTTTACCTGCTTTCCGCTACAACTCCTCAATGTTCAGCTCAACCTCTTTTAATGTTAGCATGAACACTGACAATGTCAACAGCTCTCAGCTCAACAGAATCCTTTTCACTGCATCACATTTAACAGTTACAGACACTTACCTTCTATAAGTGTTTCCAATGCAACTCCTACACAAAATTTTACATGCTAAAATTTATCCCATTCCTGTCAGGATTTGGGGAAAGGTAGGACCCAAATGCAGAATAAAAAAGACAAAAAGGTCAAGGAATAAAAAGGCGAGTTTTATTTTATAAAGCCGATGACTGAAAAAACATGGTCTCGGAGGTGGTCTCGGTCTGAGCAGGTGTCGGCGGGACCCCCAAACAGGACAGGACATGGTGTTGGCAGGAAATCCGGCGGAGCAGGTGTCGGCGGGACCCTCAACAGGACAGGACATGGTGTTGGCAGGACCCCCAGTGGAACCCCCAACGAAACAGGACATGGAGTTTGTAGGACCTCCGACGAAAAAGGTGTCGGCTGGACCCTCAATGGAACAGGACATGGAGTTGGCAGGACCCTCAGCGGAACCCCCAACGACACAGGACAAGGAGTTGGCTGGACCCTCAGCGGAACCCCCAACGACACAGGACATGGAGTTGGGACTAGAGAAGGGACATGAGAAGGGATTTGAGAAGGGACTTAAAAAGTGACTCGAGAGGGGACTCGAG
>NW_011340134.1:0-2658 GCF_000735185.1 Notothenia coriiceps | reverse complement strand
GTCTTCTTCTAATGTACCCTTTAGTGTTTACTTCCTGTCTGTCTTCTTCTGCTGTTCCCTTTAGTGTTTACTTCCTCTTCTGTCTTCTTCTGCTGTTCCCTTTAGTGTTTACTTCCCGTCTGTCTTCTTCTAATGTACCCCTCAGTGTTTACTTCCTGTCCTTTAGTGTTTACTTCCCGTCTGTCTTCTTTGCTGTTCCCTTTAGTGTTTACTTCCCGTCTGTCTTCTTCTGCTGTTCCCTTTAGTGTTTACTTCCCGTCTGTCTTCTTCTGCTGTTCCCTTTAGTGTTTACTTCCTGTCTGTCTTCTTCTGCTGTTCCCTTTAGTGTTTACTTCCTGTCTGCCTTCTTCTGCTGTTCCCTTTAGTGTTTACTTCCCGTCTGTCTTCTTCTGCTGTTCCCTTTAGTGTTTACTTCCTGTCTGCCTTCTTCTGCTGTTCCCTTTAGTGTTTACTTCCTGTCTGCCTTCTTCTGCTGTTCCCTTTAGTGTTTACTTCCTGTCTGTCTTCTTCTGCTGTTCCCTTTAGTGTTTACTTCCTGTCTGCCTTCTTCTGCTGTTCCCTTTAGTGCTTACTTCCTGTCTACCTTCTCCTGCTGTTCCCTTTAGTGTTTACTTCCTGTCTGTCTTCTTCTGCTGTTCCCTTTAGTGTTTACTTCCTGTCTGTCTTCTTCTGCTGTTCCCTTTAGTGTTTACTTCCTGTCTGTCTTCTTCTGCTGTTCCCTTTAGTGTTTACTTCCTGTCTGTCTTCTTCTGTTCCCTTTAGTGTTTACTTCCTGTCTGTCTTCTTCTGCTGTTCCCTTTAGTGTTTACTTCCTGTCTGTCTTCTTCTGCTGTTCCCTTTACATTACATTACATTACATGTTACTTGTTAGACGCTTTTATCCAAAGCGACTTACATACAGTGGGCAATCCCCACAGGAGCAATTTGGGGTGAAGTGTCCCAGGGACACAAAGACATGCTGACTGCAGTGGGGTTTGAACCTCTGACCCCCTGATCCGAACACCAACGCACAACCCACTGCACCACACGCCTCCCCTTTAGTGTTTACTTCCTGTCTGTCTTCTTCTAAATGAATATAAAAATCAATCCACGTGGCTTTCTGACGGAGGAAACTAATATTTGTTGTCCACAGCTGACGTTTAATTGACCGGACTTTTTTCCGCGGATTGATATGACTTCACATGGTCCTTTTGATACTCCTTAGCAATGGTCTGTTTTCCTTAGCAACGGTCTATTCTCCTTAGCAACGATCTGCTAGCGAACAATAACAGACTGGAATGTCCAAATTGACCAATCAGAATCAAGTATTCAACAAGGCTGTGTTATAACAGATCTTAACAGATCATAAATAAGATATATAGATCACAGTTGGTATATTTCTGCAGGTAGATAGAGCCTTTATTGAATATTGTACAAGATTTGTACAACTTTTTTTTCAGGTATACCCAAACTACCATGGAAATCCAAGGAAAAGAGAAATGAGTTGCAATACAATTGACTTGTTGTTTTGCCCACCTTGCAGGTATTGAGTGGGCGGACACGGACCACCGGTCGTTTATCGGTGTGATGGGCAGTCTCTCCTGGTGTTTAGGGAACATGCTATTGGCTGCGTTGGCCTACCTGGTGAACGACTGGAGAAACCTCACCATGACCGCCACCGCTCCGCTGGGACTCGCTATCCTGACCTGGTGGTGAGAGAAACACATCAAAGTTTTCCACAAAATGAACAATGGAAATGCAAAGCGCTTCTCAAAAAGCTACTTTTATATTATATAATTTATATTACAAGTCAAAGTACTTCAAAATTAGACTTCAGTACAGTAGCCTAGTAAATATAGTAATAATAAAGATTTGTATAGTGCTTTCCTAATGCTCAAAGACGCTTCAGAACAGAAACATTTCAAAGAAAATTAAAAATGTCCACCACTGGTTTCAAAATGAACAATTTAGACATCCTCTTGTTCCACTCAAAGTTGTTTTTAATGTTATTTAAATTTGGTCCTCATCCATGTTTCATCTTATTGTTAATAATTGTGAATATAATTGACACATGTATTTATATGAGTGCAGGTGGATTCCTGAGTCTGCCCGCTGGCTGTTGGCTCATGGGAAAGTGGAGAAGGCCAAGTTTTACCTCGACAAATGTGCCAAATTCAACAAGAGAGGAGATCTGTCGGACAAAATAAAACTGGAGGTGAGTTTGAGCTCGATGTCGCTGTCGCTCTCTGAAGCTTATATATGTTTACGTGATAACATTTATTTTACCCCAAATGTTCCCAAATATATCCGACCAAGCACAACCAAGTTGAGAAAGTACCACTTGCATAAACCATGACATTACAATATCACAATGTGAAACTTTAAATACTTAATATGTACATGAGCTTGGCCATTTAAGGGTTGTTGTTAAAGAGAGGGATGATTGGTGTTGAAAGGACAGATCAAACAGGAAAAAGTGATATTAAAACCTTAAGTTTCTAAGGGAAGGAAATAATGACAGCCAATAATAAATCTGTCAATGTTTACATGGGATGTCTAAATATATTAAACCTTACTTCTTTCTCTGAACAGACACTGTCCAGCATAGAAAACGAGGAAAAGGACAAAAACTACACGTACCTCGACCTGATCAAGACCCCGAAGATGAGGAAACTCACT
>NW_011340133.1:0-2939 GCF_000735185.1 Notothenia coriiceps | reverse complement strand
GTTTCCATTACAGTTTAGGAACTGGGGCAGTAACTATAGTAACGCAGTGTCGGCGGAGCCGTGACGTCATCTTCAATGCGAAACACAACCGTTAGCTGTCAGCCCTCAGAGCTCACAGCTCCTCATATCTGTTCAGAAACTAGACAAAAGTTAAACAAGTACAAACCAAAGACAGTCTGTGTCATGGTGAATACAGTCGCTGTTTTATTTATGTCTGTAGGCCGTTGTTGTGAGTGTGGACGGTCGGAGCATATACTGCGTTAGCTTAGCCAAACTCCATTCAGAAAACACGCATTTTAAAAGGTTTTTCGCCTGCCGTCTGTCTGCAGACTTGTCAAAGCATTAATTCATGGTTTTTACTAACCGGTATCAGTATGTTGTTACTTCGGCATCATTTTGAAACGTGTATTACAATTAAATCACGGTCAAATATGTTCATCTTGTTGTGGTTGTAGCCCCCGAGCCAGCGCGTCTTGTTTGAATGATGCGAGTAAACACAGCTGGCAGCCAGGGTAAAACTCGAGCGATTAAAGCGAAGCGAATATTCGCATCGCGTCCGGTGTGAACTCAGCATTACGGTGGTGGTCTCATCAGAGCACAGTGGGCTCACAGGGAGGGGGGGGTCAGGAGCTCCAACAAGCCGTTCAGGACAGAGAGTGAATACACAGACTATACAGAGATACTGTATGAGAAACCAATGTGAGTTTGGAACATTGAACAATGTAAATCTATTCTAGTAGACCTCAACAATGGAATTATGATCTGTAGAAATGGCCATGACATGGGAGCTTTAACAACCCTTAACATCAGGAGGTTTTACATGTAATTGTCTGAGTAATGCCCTTTAAAACCCACTGAATTTATGCATCTATCAAGTCTATTTTAAGGAAACTGACCACTAATGTGCATGATCATTATAATTAAACCTTGCACTAATTGCAGGATACTTTTTTCTTCACTTACCATGTGGCTTTATTTAATTTAATCCAAATTGTTAACATCACCACTGCACATAAAAACACTTAGATGACCAAATGTAGCTTTAATGAGACCCCTGATGGGAGTTTGGTATTTATTTTTAACCCACAACGCTCAGATGTTTTACTTCCATTGAAGCTTTTATGGATAATTGATTAAAGGTCTTTCATATTTAGGAATTGCAGAACGGCGCCAGACATCCTAAAAGCATTACAGATCACTGCTGAGTAGGAATCATTTAATAAAAGGTGCTTTGTATACATTAATGTGATGTTTTAATGGCATTGTTTTTGATTGTATATCTTTGATTTCTCACAAGCAGGAAGGCATACAAATGCTTATGTGCTGTAGTTGAGTAAAAATAAATAAATAAAGTCAGTTAATATTTCATGTATGCATGTAAATAATTTAACAGGCTGGTCAGATATTTATCAAGAGTAAAATGTTCTTTCTAACATTTAGTACCAAAACAAGCTGTGCTGCCTTTTGAGTTCATATTTACTTTGGGTTTGCTCCAGTTTTGAATAAAAAGTTATATATAAATAACAAATAGTGGAAGAGGGAGGAGGATATGAAATCAAATGAAGTGGTCAAATGTTTAAAGAGTCCTCTCCTGCTGATGTTCAGGTGTATATCAGTATGTAGTGTCTCTACTTTAAAGAGTCCTCTCCTGCTGATGTTCAGGTGTATATCAGTATGTAGTGTCTCTACTTTAAAGAGTCCTCACCTGCTGATGTTTAGGTGTATATCAGTATGCATTGTCTCTACTTTAAAGAGTCCTCTCCTGCTGATGTTCAGGTGTATATCAGTATGTAGTGTCTCTACTTTAAAGAGTCCTCTCCTGCTGATGTTCAGGTGTATATCAGTATGTAGTGTCTCTACTTTAAAGAGTCCTCTCCTGCTGATGTTCAAGTGTATATCAGTATGTAGTGTCTCTACTTTAAAGAGTCCTCTCCTGCACACTACAGGAAAGGGAACACCCAAGTAACATAATAGAGCCTCTTTAAATATTGCTATTGAGCCCTAAGCCGGATATTAAAACACATAAATGAGCCACCCCGTATCACAGATGTATTTAAAGTGGAGCGTTGCATTGGCCTCTGTCATTTTCCTTTTTAATGAATTCATTTGCATCCCAATAAAAGCTTTGTTCCTACCATCAAATGACCAGTGACTCCTCTTCACTGATGGACGTTTTAAGCCGATGACGTTGGCTGCAGTTCGAGAGTTAAATGGCCTTTAACACTCTCATCGAACATCTGACATTTGGAAATAACCAAGGGAAAGATTGATGGCTCCGTCCCTTACCATCCCATGATAGCTTGGTTAGCAATTAGCACACAAAAAGGGGAAAGAAATACACGATTCAGGATCAAATTCAACTCTAAAAACAGTCCATGGTGAGTTTCTCAACACCTCATTAGGCTTTAAGTCCTGAAAATGATCAAACCTGACAGCAAAAATGGTTCAATAGAGCTTAAAATTGGGAAGTGAGCACCTTAAACTATCATTAGGACATAGACGGAGTGAAAAGCGGCGAGGCAATGAGGATAAACGACTTTCTCTGCAGCTCAATGCTCTAAAGACCAATGTGTCTCTCTTGATGGATCTGAAGATATGTGAGGAAGTAGCCCGAGCCCACAAAGTCTGATCTTCGGATTAAGATCCATTTCAGCTGATCCATTAACTGCTGTTCAATCCCCACTGGCTATCAGTCGACTCAAGTTCTAACGTGTTGAAGTTCACAAGATTCGAAAAGCATTGGTCATGTAATCTAACTAAAATGGAAAGTCTCTGTTTTTAATGTGTCTTGAACGTTCAATTTTCTCTACAGATGTCATGTAATCTAACTAAAATGGAAAGTCTCTCTGTTTTTAATGTGTCTCGAACGTTGAATTTTCTCTACAAATGTTCAACCGATTGACTTCACACTTGGCGGGGAATTACTGAGGTGAAAACGA
>NW_011340132.1:0-3037 GCF_000735185.1 Notothenia coriiceps | reverse complement strand
GGAATCCCGATGGGCCGGTACTGAAGTGGGCCGGTCGGACGATGTGGGCCGGTCAGATAAGTTACTAGCCCCCCCGTCGACTAATTAATAGCGGTATTTATTTGCGGTACCGAGGTGGGGCGGTCGGATAAGTCACTAGCACTTTTTTATTTCAAGAAGTAAGATGAGAAGGAAGAAGGTGGATTAACAAACCGGAGAAGAAAAGCAGCCGAAACAAAACACGAGGGGGACGAAGAAGATAGGAATTAGAGAAAAATAAAACAGACACACACTCTTGATATTTTCATACACTTCTCCTACTTTGTGAAAATAAACACTGCAGAAGAAGACTAAAACATATCTTCATCCTCATCCTTCATCATCATCGACAGCAGAAGCACAACTCATTTTCAGAACTCCCTTTAGAACTTAAAGACGTTTCCTCACCAGTTTTCTTGTGTGTGTGTCTGCGGCCGGCCTCCCTGAAAGCCACCATGGCTCTGAAGTACGCCCGCAGCACGGCCCAGCGGAAGGTCGCCACCGGGTCGATTCCCATCAGGCTGCAGATGAAGGCGTTCTTGCTGCTCTTGAGCAAAGCCACGATGTCGGGACGCATGTGGTCAGTGTTCTTCTCCCTGAAGTCCTGAAGAAACCAAAGACACACGTGCATCCACTCAGAGTTAGTCCTCTGAACCCGAGTTCAAAGATTTAAAAGGTCCCCCATTATACTGTTTTTCATCAATATATTATAGGTCTCAGATACAAACATGTCTCTGAAGTGTTTGGCTCCAAACACCAAACAGTTCATTGCAGCATTACCCATAATCCCCTCTGTTTCAGCCCTGTTTCAAAAGTGCTGATTCTCTGTCTGTTACTTTAGATGAAAATGCGGGGGGGGTGTTACCTTGGTTTGTGATTGGCTAATGGTTACACAAGCCAAACAAACGTTATGACATCATAAAGTGACCAAAATCTGATCAGCTCATTTTCAGAAAGGTTTTTATATAAATGGATCAGGACAAAAAGAGAGAGAATCTTTGTTCCTGAAACTTTCAGAATCTCTTTCCACAGAGGGGACACATGTTGATGTTTAAAAGAAATAAAGAAGTGGATTTTGCATAATAGGTGACCTTTAAAAATCTCATATCTGTTAAGGATTAAGCTATTAGCTTAGCTTAGCGTAAATACTGGAGATAGGAGTTAACATCTAGCCTGGCTCTTATATAAACACATTATATCTTCTTTGATTTATATACCAAAAATAAATCAATATATTTGTGGTTTTAAGGGGGGACGGGGGACTTTTTGTTTTTTGGATGGTTGTAGTAACTTCCTAGAGTCTCTGCTCTTAATATGATGACGAGAAGGGTAAAGTAAGCATGTAAAACGCTACTTGATGCTTTTCCCCTGGTCCGGATTAAACAAACAAGATATCATGTTATGATTATCAGAAAAAGGGATTAGGAAACGACCCTCAGAAGAAACATGACCCATATCCATTTGGTTTCATCACCTATTCTGTTCAATATATGCACGGCCAAGTTGTTTTTAATTTATTTTCTTGTCATGATATGTTGTTTTTTCTTATTTATCAGGGAAGATGTTCCTCAGATTTTTTTTTTAAATTAACAAGTGGTTGAACAAAGTTTAAAAACCCCTTACTTTAGAAGTGTTGGTTCACAGATTTTGGAAGAGCCAGGCTAGCAGCTTCCCCTTGTTTCCATGCTTTGTGCTAAGCTAAGCTAACCAGCTGCTGGCTCCAGTCACATATTTAACAGAACTACATTAGAGAAGTATTGATATTCTTACCTAACTTACAAAAAGAGAGCGAAATAAACACATCTCCCAAAATCTTCAACTATTACTTCGGTCTCAATCGGAGAAAACCAAATGAGTCATCAGTCATTAATAAAAAATGGTGTGCACCTTTCATTGCCTCACATTATAAACCCGATGTAGGAACACACATTTTACCAGCCTCTCTTCTTGTCTTCTTCTGTATCTTGTGTCTGTGAGCAATAAATACTCTCACTAAAGCTGTGCTATGATAACAGAGCTATGAACTGTAAACCCCTCAACATATTCTCCGTCTCCATATGATTCGAGTCAGCTGCTCCTTCACTTCCGAGCCAACATCAGACACATTTCACAAACTGTGGCTTTCGCTGCACATTTCACACCAAACAACTCCTGGCTCTCAGCGATACGTGGGATACGTCTCCACAGCCACGATTACCGACTGTTATGGATTTATAGTATACAGTCACACAACAATACGCTCGCCTCATGCCAGCACATGTGTTTCTGATCACAGTGCAGCTGGGAAGCAAAACAGAGAAATGTATTTAGCTGACAAAATAATCAACCGAACAACAAGAAGGTTTGCGTCCATCATCTGTTGAGAGCTCTGAATTTGTACCTCCTTTAATCAACATTTTAGGTATTGGGAAAAGACCCCATCTTGATTTGCACCACAACTGCTTCACTTCTGTTTAAGGGTTCCACATTATATTTGTCCTCATTGTGAGATATTTAAAGCTGTCTTTCTCAAATATCCTGACCTGTAACACCCACAAAGAAGGTTATCAAGGTACTGCTCGACTAGCACCTGCACTTTTCTGAATTAAAAAGATTTTAAAAAACGTCTATCTCCTAAAAAATATATTCAGCTAGTTCTTAAATGACTGTGTTCAGTCACTCAAAGGAAGAAGAAGAACAACAACAACAACAACAACAACAACAACAACAACCAATGACCGGTGTAATTGATTTGGCTATTTTAATATTACAGCATGCTTCTCATGTGTTTTAAAAATGCGATTAAAAAATGAAACACTGCATAGATAACTGCTCAAAACCTGCTTGGTTTAACCCTCCTGTTGTCTTCGGGTCAAATCTGACCGATTTACTACTTTCATCAATCATAACTTTTTAGTTTTACATTCGATTGCATTAAGGCTTTATGATATCCTTCACAGTAGACATTTGAACACATACAATTGCTGATCACCACCTTTCTATTGTAATTTTGGTACGATTTAGTTCAACTTTGTTAACA
>NW_011340131.1:0-3472 GCF_000735185.1 Notothenia coriiceps | reverse complement strand
CAGACACACATACTCTCTCTCTAACACACACACACACACACACACACACACACACACACATACACATACACATATTGTTTTTAAGATAATAACCGTCCATCTGTTTTTTTAGACTTGTTTTACTTTCTAAGGTCATCTGTAATCTTCATCCCATGCAAAATGGAAACCGTAATTTGTCAATTATAAAATTCCACTATATAATAAATCTTGTAATTGGGGGACTAGTTTGGGGTTTTATTGAATGATTTCTTTTGAAAATGTAAAGCATCAAAAGGTAGTGAATGTGCTATATGTTTGACATTGCATCAATGAGAAGACGACCCTACAGTATAACGTTTCCTCTTCCTCTCCAGCCCTTGCTAAGCTCCACCTCCAGGCCCAGTTTCCCTCCAGCTGTGGCCCAGTAGAAGTGGCTCTCCCTGGGCTGGTGTTCGACCTGAGCTCCCTGGTTCTCTACGGAGCTCAGGCCGTTCCTGTGCGCCTCAAAATCCTGCTCGACCGTCTCTACAGCGTCTTAACCACAGAACAGGTACGAACAATTAGAATAGATAAGGTGTGTGTGTGTGTGTGTGTGTGTGTGTGTGTGTGTGTGTGTGTGTGTGTGTGTGTGTGTGTGCTTGAGTCTTAAAATTCAGATAGACTTTTTCTCGTCTTCAGGTCGGCCACATCCTGCACACTCTCGGCTGGAGTTTGGGGGATTACGTCAGAGGCTACATGCTGCAGGTAAACACTTTTCTTTACAATGTTATATCAATATATAATGTATGTTGATTAAAGACAGATACTGAGTCTAGGGTTAGGAATCATTGGTTTATTTTCAGCGAGTTTTTTGGCAATTTCAAACCAAGCATGCATGAAATCAAGATATTTGCACATTTGGCCACCGTTATCTGTTAACATTGAGTCTTCTTCCCCTCCAGCATCACGTTGGGAAGGTGTTGGACCGCTGGTTGATGGTTAATCCTGAAGAAGAACTGCTCATCCTCAAGCAGTTCCTTCGTTTTGGCGAGACTCGTCCCACAGTCGAGTTAATGACGCTTCAGTGCCTGGCAGCAGATCCAGAGTCAAACCACACATCCAAGAGCTTCCACTCTCACATGACCACCTACAGCGGAAGGAACGGAGGAGTGATAAGGGACACAAGAGGGGATGTAGTTGCGGGCGTCTGCCAATTTAAGAAAACCAGTCCTGCTAATCCCAATAACCCAACGCACCTGAATTATCCCGGTGGACCGTCTTTGCTTCTGCCTTTCCACTTTCCAAGCCCTTCCTTTGGTTTGGTTCCTCCCACCAAGGAGGTACCAAACACACTGCTGCTACAACAATTGAGTTTTGAATCCAGTGTTTTGTTTCCCTCTCTTAGACTCATCTTTCTTTTCTTTTCTCAGGAGCTTTTTCCTTCCAGTAAACTAACCCAATGTCTACGGAGGCTCAGTGGGGCCAAACTGACCGAGAGTTACAGGCAGGAAGGAGGAAGAAGAGAGCAAGAGAATGACCGGATTGTGCAGAAATCAAAAGTTTATCCGGTGTTAAAAATCAAAGCAGACCCCGACAAGCCAAACCCGACCAAGTCCTCATGGCATCAGGATCCACGGTTCTACCATGACGTAGATATTGACCTTCAGAGGGACTTGGCCAACCAGGAGAACACCTCCTCACTTTCTCCCCCCTCAAACTCCCCCTTTGTCCCAGCTTCTTCCCCCCTCCATGCCTCCATTTCCTCCATTCTCCTCCTCTGAGGATTTCCCAGAAGTTGCAAAGCTCCTCTTACTCCCTGAATCCTCTTCCATCCTTCTCGTCCTCTTTCCTCTGTCCTCTTCCGACAACCTCGTTTTCTTCCTCCCTCCATACTCTTCACTCCTCGTCTTCCTCACCTCGTCACCTCCCCCTCTCCCTCTGCTCCCTCGCTTCTCTTTCACCTGCAGGAGGTCGTAAGGGGAGGGTCTGCTGTGGCGTTTGTGGGAAAAGCTTCTATGATAAAGGTGAGAACGTACAAACTTTAGAATGAATGCAAGGGCCTCAAGGTTACGTTTTAAAGACTCGCGGACCCCTAGGGGTACGTTGGGGTACTGCAGGGGGTACGTGAGGTGAAAAAAAGGGTAATTAAAAAAATACCATGCATGAATAATCTTAGTACAACAAGTTAAATAGAAAACACCATTTTATATACAATATTCCTAGAACCACCTCAGATTGTATTTTATAGTTTTTCATAACATATCATTTTGCTCATTGGTTTGTTAAACTTCAATTGAAAATATCCTTAGTTTGTTGTAATTCATAAAGGAGTTACTAAATCACACTCTGATGGAACATCACTATATTCTAATTATTTAGGCTTTTTCGATCTCAAATGTTCGGGGTTGGCTGAGAAAATGGTTCAAAGGGGGTACATTACTGAAAAAGGTTTGAGAAACTTAATGTTCTAGACGAGGTTCAATTTGAGGTCCTCTGCTGTTTCGAATCTTTCTAGGGCTCAGTTTAAGGCTACTGATCTAGTGTTTTGGTGTTCCTCAGGGTTCAATTCGAGGTCCTCTTTTGATCTTTCATCTTGTTGGTCATGGAATCCATATTGAAGCCTCTGACGATTAAATCTCTCGGTGTTCCCAACGATTCAGTTCCTAGCTTATGTCTTTTTGTACTGAAGGGTTTACTTTGAGGTTGCTGGATTTGGACCTTCCTAGTATTCGATTATAAAATCAGTTCGTCATAATTTCAGGTCTTCTGCTGATCTAGTGTTTTGCTGTTCCTGGCTGCGGTCGGATAGTCCAAAAATCAGCTCCTAAGTTCTAACCCTATCTCCTATCCCTTGACCTCTGAGTGGAAGGTCACAGGGTTAAGGGATAGTGGATAGGAGAAATCAAAAGGACTTAGGAGAAGAGACTGCGGTACTTTAGAGAATCCGAATGCACTTTCACTATCCCACGTGTTTATGATGCGCCAGCGGACGTCATTGTGTGCGTCTGCTGCTGTGGGGAAACTATGGAAACTACAGTTTTCTATACAGAGGACTACAACATGGATGTTTAATAAGAACGAGGGACTCATCTAGAGACTCTGCACCGTGCTCTGATGCTGTTGCTTTATGAACGTGGACAACAGAGAAACATATTCTTCATGACCAAAGTTGGAATTGGAATAAAAAAGTGAAACTTCTGCTCGTCACCCTCTCCCTCCGGTCCACATTAATACAAATGATCCCAATACGTATGATTGTATGAAAAGATCTTAAAATCAATACAAATGTATTTATTATAAACGTTAGTCCTTAACACCTATCACTGTGTATATCACCCTTCAAACATCTTTTAAAAGTTGAACAACCCCCACACAGCTCAGTGAAATGTTGACTTTATTTGATCATTTCAGTAAAAACTAACGTTCATATTTCTCTTTTTGATTATAATACTGATGAACGTTCAAAACAAAGCACTTTGGTAACTTACCACATACGTTTTAAAATGCCTAATAA
>NW_011340130.1:0-2232 GCF_000735185.1 Notothenia coriiceps | reverse complement strand
TCACCAACACGATTTTTGCATTTTTTTCGTGTCACACAGAACGATTTTAAAAGCAATGTATTTCTATTGGTAGTATATTTTGTGCCTGCATCACTTCTTTTTGTCCGGTCGGGTCTTGGAAGACCAGAAGCTGTGTGGTTGATAAAAACATTTTCTTACTCAATATGTTACCCTAACCCTTTTATTTTAAATTGTATAATGTCTGAGTTTTTTTGCCGTCCACGATGAAAATAAACGGGGCTCAGAGCCTCAGAATACTGAAATCTGTATTTAAAAAAAAAAATGTCCTTCTAATGTGTTGTTATTTGGTGCAGGCACGAAACACACTACCAATAGAAATACATTGCTTCTAAAATCGTTCTGTGTCAGAATACTGAAATCTGTATTTTTTTAAATCTCTTTTTCCTTCAAATGTGTTATTATTTACATTGCTTTTAAAATCGTTCTGTGTGACACGAAAAAAATGTGAAAATCGTGTTGGTGAACACAAATCAATAGATTTATTTCGTAACTATAACACGAAATGCCGTGAGACAGTGTTGCTGGTATATTATATATATTTTTTGTTTTCAACCAGCTCACAAAGCTGCTAACCAAATTAGCTGATTTACTGCTGCTAGCCGAAGATGTTATTTCTGCCCACTGTTTCAAAAATGACTTTCAGTAGTAAATCTGCTCTGGTTTAAAAAAATAAATAACTAAGGGGCTCAGTAAAAGGTTAATTAATTTTTAAAGATTGACAATGTGAGAAGTACAAGTATACACAGCACACATTTCATGATCACTGTTCACTGAGGCTTTGTGGGTCAATAACTCTTTAAACCTTTAATAGACAGAGAAAATTAAAAGTTTTATGTGTTTAGGTATTGGAGCAAGCATTGGTAAGTATTCATAGAGTGCATTTATTATGTGGTAAAATAATAAAACAGCCTGAAGGTCCATCAATAGGGGGATTAAGCTTCCAGGTGCTGAAATTATTCATTACAGCGTACAAGGTTATCACACTGGCTCAGTTGTTGGTTTATATGCAGATACCCACGGCCGTAGCAGTGAGCATCAATGAGCTCAGACAAATCCCTGCATCTACAAGCATTTACCACCAAGACCTACAAAGCCCCAGTTTATACACAGAATCAAACATTCAGGGACAAAGAGAAGTACAAGCCGATGATTGACAAGATGTTATCTGGTCAGCAGGATACACTTCTGTAAAATCATCTTAGAGCAAAGACACCTTTTGTACGTTAGCCCTTTCTTTTAGCATGCTAGCAACCGACTTTGGATTTCTTTCAATTCAAATAGTTTTACATATTTGTTGATGAAGATGGAAGAATTTAAGTCATTTTGTAAATCCTCTGACTTTTCATCATTTAAAAGCATTACTGCCTCATGGGACTGCTATCACTTTTCCCTTCGACAAGGAAGTGGTTTTCTTCAAATGTCTTAGATTTGTCTCTGCAGAGATGGAACTGAGAAGTGTTAGCTTAGCTTAGTTTAGCATACAGACTAGCTCTGTCCAATTTTCAGAAATAACATCAACGCTTCTGAAGCTAACACAGTTTCCCCAAAATAACAATTAATGTTTTTATAATGCATATAAAGTAGAATCTGTTTAGAGAGATAACTGCACTCATGGTGTAATTCTTTCTCACTAGTTTGTACATTCACAAGGGTGCATTCACACCTAATAGTCCGCTCTCTGGTGCGCACCAGACCACAGTTTGTTACATTGTTTCATTTTCCAGAAGGTTCGGTTTGCGTTCACACGGGCAAAACTCAAACGGACTATAAACTTTAAACACAAGTCATGTGCTCGGAAATGCCGGCAATTTCTATCGGAGCCTCCGCCATGGAGCATCGGCACTTTCGGCAGGTTATTCTCATGTTGCTGTTAATCTGGAGATCAACAGACACTAGCGGCCCGGAATATGATTATATAATCAGACAACGTCCGTTAAAAAACATTATTACATGGCTTTGTTGAATACTCGATTCTGATTGGTCAATTCAGAACACGTGACACGTTGTTAATCCAGAACAGACAGACCGCTGTCAAGGATTTATTAACCGTTGTTAAGGAAACTCACATCTACACAAACAAGTCCGTTCGATTTGGCTGAAGAGCAAAGTGCATGCAGTTTGCTTTTCTAACTGACAAGACAAGAGCGACAAGAAAACAGCGGAGAAGTAACGGGCAGAAATCCTCTTTTTTACACAGCGGTCCAGACATAG
>NW_011340129.1:0-3997 GCF_000735185.1 Notothenia coriiceps | reverse complement strand
ATTGGCTAGAGCTTGTACTGGCATATGATTTGATTGGCTGACGCTTCCACCGAAAGCTTCAGAAGCTTCAAAAGTTGAACATTGCTCAACTTTTGCAGCCTGAAACGCCAGGAAAGCTCCGCTCTGCTACCCACAATTCAGTTCGGCGAAAAGCAAGGCAACGTGACGTCACCCCATTCAAAGTGAATGGGCAGACGCGTTGGAAACCGTTTTTGAAGCTGTCGAAGCTGTAGTGTGGACGGGCCGTAAAGGTAAAATACAAAATGGGGCGAATCCAAAATCGATGAGGTATAATTTTCTGGTTAACAGTAAGTCATGTGGTTTGTTGAGGATTAAAGAACTGCATTCAATGAAAATACCTGCAGTACTCTTCATAGTGTTTCAATCAAATATGGAGACATTTTGTAATCAACTGTTAAATAGGGGATGATTCATCTTATTTTCTTTTTCTGCATAAATGTTAATCCAACAGTAAATCTCAAACTACAAATTGTGTAAAATCTGTTTTTTATTTATTTGAACTTCAATCATGTTGCAAGTCTACCAACACCCACTGATGTCACTGCAGATGTTTGACAGTTAATAGCAAACAGCTGCTGTGACATCACTATTTTTCTTGTAAAGTAATCTTCACAATCGCTTTCTACCATCTGTATTCTCGTAAACGGTACGGCGTGATTTACAGGTGTGTTGGACTAGAGACCTGATACAGCTACAATGACTATTGAATACACCAATTGATCGAAGAGAAGAGAACGTTGTTTGGCCAATAGCTGCAAAACAATTCCAGGCTCGCAGCAGCCCCAATAACAAATACACTTTATATCCATCCCATAGTCAAATTACAGTTCTAATGACCCAGACCCACGCAGTATTAATCCTTCATGCTTTGCCGCTGGATATTTCTTAGATCAGTTACCAGTCAGCTTCAGGTTGTTCCAGATCCACAGTATCGTTTGACCTTTATCAGAAGTGACCTCCATTATAGTTAACCTCATTCCCCCGAGCACACTGTTAAACTCTCTCCTCCTGACCTTTACTCTGCTGCGTGCAACTGGGATGAACAAATGTGAAGTGGTGAACCGGAGTGCACAATCTTTTTTCATACTGCAACTTATGCCTGTCAGCCAAAGCTGATCCATTTTATATCAGAGATTTCAACTATTTGAACCATATGTGGAGGCGGTTTGCAAAGCCATTTATACTGTATGTTCTGATAGAAAGTAGTTGCTATCTTTGCCTGTGTTTTATAGAATGGCAAATCTATTATCAATTGGTTTAGGACTGTAGGCCATATAAAGCATTTCGATTTTATGTTGGGTCCTTGGAAACTGAGAAGAGCATTTCTTACTATCTGAGTACAAACTCAGCAGTTCACATATTTACTGATAGCCCTAACCCTAACCCTAAAACATCAATATACCCAAAGTGATGCACACTTGTATTCGCTTTGCTCACATAAGCATTGGAATATCATTGAATACAAAAAGAGAAAAATGCCATCAGGCAGTAATAACCACAACAAAGTCGATCGAACATCAACTTAAGACAAGAAAAAACATGAGACACGAAGAAAGTTAAGCAAAGGCAAAATGTAACAGAAATATTTGTCCCAGTGACGAAATAATTGGGGGTGAAGTGGCCTCCAATTGGTGGGTTGGTAGTTCAATCTCTATCCCCTGCAGTCAAAATGTTGAAGGCAAGATATATTTAGCCCCAAATTCCTCCTGAAGTGATGGCCGACAGTGTGTGAATGATAGTTTCCCTGAGCAGGTGGCACCTTGTATGGCAGCCGTTTTCTCGAGTGTGAATGGGTTAATACTGACTTGTTTATGTAAAGGCACTTTGAGGGCTGAGTAAAGATTGGAAAAGTGCTTTTTTAACTACAATCCACTTACCATTGGTTCCAAACAAAAATGAAAATGCCCCTGAGATTGTTTCCTGAGATAATACTCTCTACAACACTCTCACATCGTTCAAACAATCCCTCAAAACTCACCTTTTCACTCTTGCCTTCAATTCCTACTAACCCCTTGCCCTTATTCCACCTTGCTTAGCACTTTTATTTTGTTTTACTTTTCTTGTTATTTTGTTTTACTTGCTTGTAAAGCGCTTTGAGCACCAGGAAAAGTGCTATATAAATGTCAAGTATTATTATTATTATTATTATTATAGTATTTTCTGAGTGTGGGTTCATCTCAGTGTTCAATGTAGCAATTAGAATATTACGTGTCAGAGGATGAGGAATGTGTATTGTGGCGTTTCCATAGAGACGGTGAGACATGAGCTGAAACTTGGCAGTGATTCAGTCAGACGGGGAAATAGATCACAAAGTGAGTGACACCTGAGTCGGTGCACATCTGGTTTCAGGAGGGAACTTTCTCCCCGGGCCACACATGGTTTTCATCGGGACTACAAGCTGCAGGGCTGACCCTCGTCTGTAAGGAGAAATCCAGAGGCCCCAAACCCCCGTATGGAGACCTGCTGGACGCCTCCACTTGACCCACTTTCAGCGCTGATCGCTTTTCTCCTCGGTACAGTGGCTGACTTGGCTCACCCTGGGTTGCTGTAATGTCAGCGCGAGCATCGTGCTGTAATATCGATTTGATTCTGAGCTAATTATGCAACTGCAGAGCTGCATAACCGGCCATCTGCTTCTACCAAGAGGAATTAACCCTCTGCAGCATCAGTGGAAACGTACAGCAGCTTTGTAAACCAGATAAAAATGACTTTGACGAACAGATCTTGAAAGATAATGGGATTACACAATAGTCCTGTCCTGTTTTAAAACATGGTGGAGCTCAGGAAAGCCAGTTAGTTAAAGTCAGATCAAAGGTTTTGATAATGGTTACGTTAACAAAGGATGAATAGAATAGAATAGAATTCCTTTATTTAAAAAAGCAATCCTCGCAGTGCATTTCCACATAAAACGAATAAATATATATCTATATAAACATAGGCTGTTGTTGGTAAACCACGTGCAAGAACCCCAATATATTGATTGTTTTTACTCATTTTTCTGTAACCTATAGCCATGGGTTTGAGGACATCTCATGCTCTTATTCAATTTAAATACATGATACTTTTCTCACAAAAATCTATGTAACCCAGAAGGAGAGTTACTCTAGTTTATTTTGTATTGCCAACAAGTGAATCAAAATGAATTGTATCTGTGTTGGAACATAATGAGTCATGTTGTTAAGTTGCTAGGATAATTTGCAGAATAATTAATGATACGTGTGGGAACTTTCTCTTGAGGAACAACAGCCGGCGGCACAGTTTCCTGGAGTCTTATCATCTCAGTGACGTTGCTAGATCTCGACTCATCATTGTTGTGTAAACAGCTGTGCTCTCCAGAGTTTTGGATGAATGGATAGATTGTTCTTAAAGACATTCCAACACCTCATTTTTTTTCAATTTGTATGACACATTTTGAATTATGTATGAGACCAAAGCCAAGCTAGTTAAAGGGGCCCTATTCTGCTAATTTCAGGTTTCATATCAGTATGTAGTGTCTCTACTTTAAAGAGTCCTCTCCTGCTGATGTTCAGGTGTATATCAGTATGTAGTGTCTCTACTTTAAAGAGTCCTCTCCTGCTGATGGCCAGGTGTATATCAGTATGTAGTGTCTCTACTTTAAAGAGTCCTCTCCTGCTGATGTTCAGGTGTATATCAGTATGTAGTGTCTCTACTTTAAAGAGTCCTCTCCTGCTGATGTTCAGGTGTATATCAGTATGTAGTGTCTCTACTTTAAAGAGTCCTCTCCTGCTGATGTTCAGGTGTATATCAGTATGTAGTGTCTCTACTTTAAAGAGTCCTCTCCTGCTGATGTTCAGGTGTATATCAGTATGTAGTGTCTCTACTTTAAAGAGTCCTCTCCTGCTGATGTTCAGGTGTATATCAGTATGTAGTGTCTCTACTTTAAAGAGTCCTCTCCTGCTGATGTTCAGGTGTATATCAGTATGTAGTGTCTCTACTTTAAAGAGTCCGCTCCTGC
>NW_011340128.1:0-1340 GCF_000735185.1 Notothenia coriiceps | reverse complement strand
AAGGTAGGAAACTGGTTAATAATATTGTAGGGTGTTCTAGTAACCAAGGGATATAGTAGTTATCAAATAAGTATAAGATGTGCAGAGTTATGATGAGTGTTACAGTTATGTAATGCTCTGTTGTTGGGGGGAGAGACCGCCCCTTCCATGTGAGTGTGTGTGTACGGCGGGCATGAGGTGTGCATGACGGGACGAGTTGTGTTCGTATGTGGAAAAGTCATACTCAGTGCGGTGAGCGCTGGCTTTATTGCTACTGTATCCATAGCACCCCACGCAATAGTTGGGACTGTGTACGTGACGTCAGTGAAAAATGTTTGCCCCCCCCAAGCGCAAATGTCAAACTCCGCCTATGGTTATGCTGCTATAGGCTAAAGACTTCCAGGAGACCTTCATCATTTCCCCTCTCTTCTTTGACTTCTCTTTCCCCTTCTGTATGATCTCTCTGTCCCATAAATGCATCTTAATAACTCAATAACTCAGCATCTGAGTTTTTGTGTCTCCTCCTGCAGGTTGACAGTCGTGGTCCTGCCTGACGCCCACTTCATTACTTTTTGCCGGCACCCAGGATATTTGACACTTTCTTGGATTTATCGTTTTCAAACATACCTTTACATAATCTTTGTTGGCATTTAAATTGTCTATGAGGTACTTTTACTATGTGTTTTAGTCTATACACACACCGTCTGTTTATCCTTTGTTGCTCTCCTTGAGGTTTCTAAAACTTAAACTGTGGGGTTTCTTTGGGAGTGTTTCCCTCGAGGGTCTAAGGACAGAGGGCGTCTGTACACTACACACTGCAAAGCCCAGAGACAAATGTATAATCTGTGATATTTGGCTATATAAATCAAATGTAATCGATTGATTGAAAGCCTCCTCTGTGTTGATCAGAGCGCTTTTTCAAGGTGGCTGAGAGAATTATAAATGTGGCGTTCAAAGCCTCTTCAATCACACACTGATCAGCTCAGCAGCCGCGAGATATCGCTGATCAATCCTGCTTCTGTCGATACGAATCACACACACACACACACATATATATATACACACAAGACATTGAGATGAGCAATGCAATTAACTCTGTGCCTGGTTAACAGGTGCTTAGCTGTTTAATATGGAGTGTGTGTGAGAGGAAATTGAAATGCAGCAGAGCAGTGAGTGTGACAGTTCCGGAAGGTTCTGCATGGATTCGGATGCAATCGTGTCGATGTATAGTGGCAAGTGTATGTTTATGTGTGCACTCGTGTTAATACTCAGTGTGTGTGTGTGTGTGTGTGTGTGTGTGTGTGTGTGTGTGTGTGTGTGTGTGTGTGTGTGTGTGTGTGTGTGTGTGTGTGTGTGTGTGT
>NW_011340127.1:0-3696 GCF_000735185.1 Notothenia coriiceps | reverse complement strand
CTCAGAGAGAGAGAGAGAGAGAGAGAGAGAGAGCCTTTAGTCACACACACTTTCTACACTCAAAGAGAGAGAGAGAGAGAGAGAGCCTGAAGTCACACACACTTTCTACACTCAGAGAGAGAGAGAGAGAGAGAGCCTGAAGTCACACACACTTTCTACACACAGAGAGAGAGCCTGAAGTCACACACACTTTCTACACTCAGAGAGAGAGAGAGAGAGAGCCTGAAGTCACACACACTTTCTACACTCAGAGAGAGAGCCTGAAGTCACACACACTTTCTACACTCAGAGAGAGAGAGAGAGAGAGAGAGCCTGAAGTCACACACACTTTCTACACTCAGAGAGAGAGAGAGCCCGAAGTCACACACACTTTCTACACTCAGAGCGAGAGAGAGCCTGAAGTCACACACACTTTCTACACTCAGAGAGAGAGAGAGAGAGAGAGAGAGAGAGCCTGAAGTCACACACACTTTCTACACTCAGAGAGAGAGAGAGAGAAAGAGAGCCTGAAGTCACACACACTTTCTACACTCAAAGAGAGAGCCTGAAGTCACACACACTTTCTACACTCAGAGAGAGAGAGAGCCTGAAGTCACACACACTTTCTACACTCAGAGAGAGAGAGCCTGAAGTCACACACACTTTCTACACTCAGAGAGAGAGAGAGAGAGAGAGAGCCTGAAGTCACACACACTTTCTACACTCAGAGAGAGAGAGAGCCTGAAGTCACACACACTTTCTACACTCAGAGAGAGAGAGCCTGAAGTCACATACACTTTCTACACTCAGAGAGAGAGAGAGAGAGAGAGAGAGAGCCTGAAGTCACACACACTTTCTACACTCAGAGAGAGAGAGAGAGCCTGAAGTCACACACACTTTCTACACTCAGAGGACACAGAGAGAGAGAGCCTGAAGTCACACACACTTTCTACACTCAAGAGAGAGAGAGAGCCTGAAGTCACACACACTTTCTTCACTCAGAGGACACAGAGAGAGAGAGAGAGCCTGAAGTCACACACACTTTCTACACTCAGAGGACACAGAGAGAGAGAGAGAGAGAGAGCCTGAAGTCACACACACTTTCTCACAGAGAGAGAGAGAGAGAGCCTGAAGTCACACACACTTTCTACACAGAGAGAGAGAGAGAGCCTCAAGTCACACACACTTTCTACACTCAGAGAGAGAGAGAGAGGCCTGAAGTCACACACACTTTCTACACTCAGAGGACACAGAGAGAGAGCCTGAAGTCACACACACTTTCTACACTCAGAGGACACAGAGAGAGAGCCTGAAGTCACACACACTTTCTTCACTGAAATATGAAAGTACATTTATTTTTAAAGGACAGGTGTCTTTGTTCAGGAGGCGTGGAGAAATAAAGCTTTGATGTTCAAGACAACACATTGATTAGAGGATCCATTAGTTTGAACATGTGATCAATGAATAAAGTGTGAAAGAGTAATGAGTGAGGTTTAATGAGTAATATGAATACATTATTCAAATGATGTTAAATGTATTAATGTTATATTAAAATATCAACAAATGGATTTATAAAAGTGTTATATCTTTTATTCCGTGGAGTTGGCTCCGCCCCTCTTCTTCCGACCAATAGGAACGCTTTGCTGAGTCACATGACTCCCTGTGTTTATTGATAAATAAGGACGTCACATGACTCTGGGGCCGTATCTCATTTCTGAGATTCCACTCCTCGACTCCTATCCTCCTCGACTCCTATCCTCGAGACTTAGTCCCGCCCACAGAAGATGCGAGCGGAGGAGACGAGGAGAGAGGAGGGGAAGCCAGGAGAGAGGAGTCGAACCGAGGAGAGAGGAGGGAAAGCAGCAGGCGGTTAGAGAAATGAGAACTCCTCTCCTCTGAGCGGTCATTTTAAAGAGACGTCCATTAATGATGACAGGAGGCACAGCAGCCCTCTGTCTGATGGACAGATGTGTTCATGACCACTTATATATTTACTTTGATTCATTCACAGTGCGGTATAATGAGACAATAACAGGCTACAGATGAGGACACACACACACACACACATATATATTTATATAAATATATACAATTTCAGAATCAAACAAGTATGATAGCATAATAATAACGTAACACAATCAGAGACTGGATATATATCTCCATATATATACTCTCCTCACCAGCAGGCGGCGGTAGTGTGTATTCGTCACTCAAAAGAGGCAACAACCGGAAGACAGACTGCGTGATAACCGAGAGAAGAAGAACAGACTGCGTGATATAAACAAACAACAAATAGCGTGTTCCATGTTCCCTCTCCAGCAGAAGCTCACGGGGCTTTCCCCAACCTGTGTCGAGAGCTGAAGTTCAATGGAATCTCACATTTGCCTTCTGAGTAGTTTGTTTGGGTCCCTCACTTCCGTTTGGCTTCTAATGCGCTAGCTGAACAGCCAATCAGAATCAGAAGGATTGCTTTGACCGACGGCCTTAACACACCAATCTGAGTAGGGCGACAGGACGCTCATCGATGGCCGAAATCGGCTTGTCAGGACCTTAAGGAGCGACATATTCTTTATGACTAAAAAACTGGATCCAACGTTTGGGGGATTATTATCTGAATTATGTGGAGGTTTTTTTATGTCGGATTTCTGACTTTTTGTCTGAATTTATTTAAATATTTAATGTTTTTAATAAAATGTAAATGTAAATCAGACGAGAAACACAACGCCACAGCGGTTACAATCATTCAAGTTCATATTTTATTTAACATAAATCATATTGCAGTCAATGTGAACAGCCGGGGTTTCAATATACACAATAGAGTCGTAACGTTTTAAGCCCCTCCCCCTGTGACCCCGCCCACAACAACCCCCCTAAATCAAAATCAAAAGCCACTTCCCTGTAAACCCCACCCTCCCACATGGCCCCACCCTCTGGAACACGAAGCTCCGCCCCCAAAGCGCTCAGTGTGTGTTTCATATGTGTGTGTGTGTTTTAGCAGCAAACTCCAAACTGACCCCAAAGAGTCTTGTGACCAACTGCAGGTCGTTAAGATAAGCCCCGCCCACTCTGACATCACTAGGCTCCTCCCTCTAGCTCTGATATCACAACACCTCCAGCTCATTTGTTGCCGTCTCGCTTTAAGGAACTTTTTAAGGCGTGTCTTCTCGTACAAGCCCCTCCCACTGCTATGATTAAGCCCCTCCTTCTTTACCACTTGCTACCAAGAGGGACATTTTAAGGCTTTCCCGTTGTTGATAGGAGAACAAGCCCCTCCCCTTTCTCCAGCAGGCCCCTCCCCCTCAATGTGACATCACTATGTCTAGAAACCCGTCTCGTGTTAAGGGAACGTTACGAGATGTTTTAAGGCGCATTGCTGTTGTTGAGACGTAAGCCCCTCCCATTAATATCATAAGCTCCTCCCATTCATATAATAAGCCCCTCCCCCTGGTGTGGATTGGCTGTTCTTTGTGTTTATCGGAGGAAGGGTGTTTCTGTGTGGAGACGGTTGGTTAAGTGAGTTTGGAGTTTGCTGCCTGGCTGAGCAACGACCAATCAGAGGCTGCGAGAGGGAGGGGGCGTGTCCTTCTGATCAGCTGACTGTCGCAGGGGGCCACACACATAAAAAATAAAAAATAAAGAAAATCATGTGGGTTTCATCATCATTATTATCATCGTCAGCGTCATGGAGAATCATCGACTCACCCCAAAACATTCACT
>NW_011340126.1:0-3334 GCF_000735185.1 Notothenia coriiceps | reverse complement strand
CCTATATACAAATAGTGGCGGCGCAGCGCCGCTGCTGAAATATGAGCGCCGCTGCTAGGGGGCGCCAACCAGGTACCAAAGAAATATATATATATTTTTTTTTTACTTTTTTTTTTTTTCTTAAAATAATAATAAGTTGTGACCCTTTCTCATTTTTCATTGTTTGTTATGTGGATTTGTAGTATTTGTGTTACTGTATGTTCAATAAAGGTGTATTTTTGAGACATTGCCACTGTTAGGCAGGGCCAATTTCTGGCATAGGCGACACAGGCGGTCGCCTAGGGCGCCAGATCTGGGGGCGCTGCGCTGGTAGCTCTGGGAGGGAAAAAACATTTTTGACCGTTGGCGCTCATCCAAATGTTCGGCCATGATGTAACAGCATTCATAATTAAGTAAATGTAACACCCTTTTCACCCTGGTTACACGTTTAATTTGCCCTGTAAATGGTAAATGGACTGTACTTATATAGCGCTTTATCCAGTCTTTAAGACCCCTCAAAGCGCTTTACATACTACATGTCATTCACCCATTCACACCCATTCATACAGAGCAGTGTATGTTACTCTAGGTCAAGGAACTAACATGCATACACACACCGTTGGCCATGCCATCGTGAGCAACTCAGGGTTAAGTATCTTGCCCAAGGATACATCGACATGTTGACTGCAGGGGCTGGGATCGAACCCACAACCTTCTGGTTGAAAGACGACCACACTCCCTCACAGCCACAGTCGCCCTGATAGTCAAACCATTCTTTTAAATCTTAACTCTAACCAGTGACAGAATAACTACTTTAGTGTCTAAATCTTCTTGATTGCGTTAAACGTGCAGATTCAAGCTTCGGTCAGTGGTCTGACTACCAGTTACATTTTTTTCTCTTCCTGTTTACCCTCCACCCTATTCTCCATGGTGACGGGGTTATTTACATCAGATCCTGCTGAATAACATCCCTTTTGGCTTAAAATCAGGATTATTGTAAATGCTACAAAGCAAAAAAAGTGAGCTTCATGTTTCCTTAGGCAAGGACAGGATTATCTGTATTATACCAATGTTTACGCACAAAACATTTACTGAGGCTATTTAGCTGTTGGTACATATATATTATGACACTGGCAGATTCAATAGGATGCATCAGAGGGTGTGAAACGATTGCCAAATATTCAACTATTTCCTTTTGATGGATGGACCCTGCATTTGTTAAAAAAAGATCCAAGCAGAACATGGCCCGTGCCAAAGACTTTTGTCCCACCCATCCCAGTATACACCCCAGAAAAGCAAAAAGCAATGTTTGTCCAGAAGGATGATGATCATAAACGTGGTTTCACTAATCCATCCAGCGTTATACAGGACGGTTATAGCCAACTTTTGTTGATCTCTTGTCAGATTTGATGATCAATTCTTAACTGAATCCTATATGTGGACACAACAGTATTTGGTGTCTTGCCAAGACTCTAGTCTCTCCAAGAAATGTAAAAGTCAACGCAAGAAACAAGCATAAATGTTACACCTTTCAATATAAAAGTCTTTCAATAATGCCCACCTCCTTTGAGTGTGATTTACATTGGTCTATTTTCCATTGTTTAATGTTGTAATTGATTACGTTTTGATCTGATGACAATAAGACTTCAGATTAAGATAACTTTACTGTCCATTACATTGACATCAAATAGAAATGTGGCTTTCAAATCAAATCAAATCAAGTTTTATTTATATAGCACATTTAAAAGCGATTTTTGGTCGAGCCAAAGTGCTGTACATGTAATAAAAACACATTACTACAATCACAATAATTGACAACAGAAATATAAAAAACAAAAACACAGGGAATAGTCAGGTGTCGTGCTCCACTCTGACTAGAAGGCCAGGGAGAAGAAGTGAAGTGGGCTTTGGCAATGGCTAATTAAAAAACACTCAATGTGCATCCCAAAGTCTAAAAGTGTCAGTCATAATAAAAGGTCTAGGTGGGTTGATCTTCCAGAATTAAGTCCATAATAACATAACAGAACATGATACCCGGTAGTATCAAACAAATAAATACATTGCCTGTGTTTTGTTTGGCGCTGGACAGGTGGTGAGTTTTATAAAGCTTGTATTCTGAAAGCAGACCAAAGAGGAGTTTGAATGAATAAGAAACAAGCATTAAGTGTAAAGACACAAAAAAGGCCCCGTAGAGATGAGGGGTACACAAAATTGGGAAGAAATTCTGATATTTTGTCATCTGGAACAAGGTAAAACTATGTACTTTACATAAAGCGCTGCAAAGGACTGCTTTCTATAGCAACGTACATGTTATAATGGGAAATAATGCTGTTTGAGTGACAGGTGATCACGCTGAAGAAACAACAAAGCACGATTGTGGGCCAAAACCGCAGGGATCTTCTTCTTAAAGTAGAACATGAATGGACACCAGAAATAAACCGACAGGAAGTGCTAGGATGGAGGAGATTTGAGACACAAAGAAAGAAGCCTAGACGGCAGACAGATCTAGAGGGAGCGATAGAGCCAGCATCTTCAGACGATCTGTTCCCTCCAGTCTCCTGGTGTCCAGCAGAGACTTTGGCTTGCCTTTCTTTTCCTCAGATTTCCATCTCAGTTGTATCCTCCATACTGAGCGGACTGACAGAGATAGACTCTCACACAAACACACTCGAGCTCCCAGCGCACAAACCAACCCTAACAGATGAAAAACCAGGAATAAAACCAAGCCATTTAGACTGAGAACATGCCAAGAACTTCGACAAACAAACCCAGAGTGCTTAAATTATGGCAACAACAACTAAAAGAGAAAAACAAACAAAAATGCAAAAAGAAATCCTTCAGATGTGAGCTGACAAACCCAAAATTGATTCTGGAACAGTATAAGGAGCAGAAGAAGGGTTTAGCTTTGATTTGTGAAGCCCGTCAGGTCCAGACCGTCTCAGCGTACCTCTGGTGGGAGGATTTTTTCTGATTAAAAACCATTTGTCTCGAGAAGAAGCAGCGGATTGACATTGAGAAGAGTCCTGCTGCTAAAATGGCTGTGTTTTATTTCTGCCTCTAACTCTGTCTCTCCTACAGTACATGCATTTTCTTTAATTTCATTTAAACAACTAAAAAAGACATTAACATATCTGAGTAAATGTAAAATATTTAATAACAGGAACATGATTAGAGGCCCTATTATGCTTTAGCTATCGCTCCAACACATTGCACATTGCTCGTGATAGGCTGAGGGGTGGGCCTTCTCTAAGCAGTTGACCAATCACAACAGAGCCGGCGAGCTAACCAATCAGAGCAGACTGGGCTCTGGTTTCAGACAGAGGGTGAAAAGAGGTGCTGCAGCACATGCAGTATG
>NW_011340125.1:0-2463 GCF_000735185.1 Notothenia coriiceps | reverse complement strand
GAGGTGTTTCTTTACTCGTTGAGGAGAGATGCTCCTTCATTCCAAAAGATGGGAGACTGATTTGATTTTGTTTTTGATTACTTATACACAGCTGCTTTATATGATGGTTTGGATGTTCAGTATGCAAAGTGAGTACTTTAAAGAGTCCTCTCCTGCTGATGTTCAGGTGTATATCAGTATGTAGTGTCTCTACTTTAAAGAGTCCTCTCCTGCTGATGTTCAGGTGTATATCAGTATGTAGTGTCTCTACATGTCTCCATGTTTTAATTTTCAAAAAGCACTTTATTGTTCTCATACTGCCTGTGCTGCAGCACCTCTTTTCACCCTCTGTCTCAAACCAGAGCCCAGTCTGCTCTGATTGGTTAGCTGGCCTGCTCTGTTGTGATTGGTCAACCGCTTAGAGATCGATTGTTACATAGTGTAATTTAGTTTCAGCATTAGCTTCAAATAAGCGAAACCTTTGTAAGTGCTGTGTACAGAAGTTGTTTTTTAGCCAAGCTGCAGTTACAAATGGTTGGCTTCCAGTATGTCACAGACGGTTTGGATAACATTTTAAAATGTTTAGCTATAAATATCTTATACATTTTAAAATGTGTTGTAGCTGTAGAATGCAGCCTGAGATTGGTGTGGTTTATTTCCTGGTTCTCTGTTGTCGACATCTCACTTACTCACCTTTAGGGTCGTTGTGAGGTCGGCTGGAGCAAGTCCCAGAATCTACCTCGTAGAAAAAGTACTGAAATGACCCTGAGCTCACACTTGGACGGCTTCAGTCGCTGGTCATTTTGATTTGGCAGGAAGTGGCTTGTCGTGTCACTTTGCTTAGTCGGTTGTTCTGAAAAGATTTGTCATTCTCTCCATCCATCCCTAAATCATCCTGTTGAGTCATGTTGCATCAAAGCTCTCTCTCACCACAGCCAAGGTCAATGATGTTGATTCTGGACACAGTTTGATATTTATTACTGCACTAAAAGATGTCATCAAGATATGTTGAAGGTTATGTAAACATAGATTAAATGCAGGCCAGTTAAATCACAGAAGAGCATCCAGAGTGTGGTCATCACAACTGATTAGGAAAACAAAATTAATATAAAAGACCACATATTAAGACAACTTTTCACTATAATTGAATGCTTTTGGCCATAATAGTATATACTTCCAAGTCTCAGTGGTGGTGGAATGTTATTAACATTTACTCAAGTACTTTTTTGACATACTTCACTTAAGTATTTCCATTGTAAGCTACAGTACATATACAGTACTCCATGGCACTTTTCAGGCAAATATTGTTCTTTTTACTGCACCACATATCGTATCACTTACAGATGAGTGTTACGTAAACACATGAAGTGCCTGTATGATATCAATCGCGACCCCACTCATAATGTACCCAGTGCTAAATAACACATCTTTAATTAGCTCCACCTTGACAACTACAACATGTAAATGCTAACATGTATTTTAGTTGGTGATAAAAATAGGATTATATAATATTGAATAGTAATAATATACCGTGAAAAGAGACATGTGTTTCGTATTGGGCTCTCACATTTATCTGGTAGTACTTGTTAAGTATACAGTACGTAACATTTTAAATGAATGACCTTTACTTGTACTTTACCCACCACTGCTAACACTATCTTGCAGCGTATTTCTGCTCCATCCTTCCAATGATATTTGTTTAAGGAGAATAGATTTGCCCTTTGCAGTCTTTTGAAATGAATAGGAATCCAGACATAAGTGTAGAATAGAAATGTAGTAATGTGACACTTCAGTATGCTAGCACCACCATTACTTTCCTCCAGTAGCAATAATAATAGGTTTATTTATTATGGCACCTTTTTACAGAAATTGAATTCACAAAGTGCTTCACAAGAAAGAACAAACGTTCAAATTAAGACCACAGAAACATGAATACAATAACAACATGAGGCAGAAATGTAAAGGTCAACATAAAAACAAAACACAGACCACGTAGAGTCCTGAACAAATAAATAAAAATGTGCAACCTTTTGAAATGAATAGGAATCCAGAAATAAGTGTAGTATAGAAATGTAGTAATGTGACACTACAGTACCACCATTACTTTCCTCCAGTGCAATCATCTGTCTCTGATAACATGTATTTTAGTTGGTGATAAACATAGGATTATATAATATTGAATAGTACCGTGAAAAGAGACATTTGTTTTGTATTGGGCTCTTACATTTAGCTAGTGCTCCATCCCCCCTGTGATATTTGGTTAAGGAAAAGTAGGTTTGCACTTTGCAGCCTTTTGAAATGAGTAGGAATCAGAATCAGGTGTATCACCAGATAGGTTGACACGTACGAGGAATTTGACTTATGTTTACATAAAAGTAAAACAAAAATGAAAAACACAGATAGAGAACTATTTTAAGAAAACTATAGGAGCTCTTCCCTGGTGAAAGAGTTTGATGTACTGTATGTAAACACTGAATTAAGGCA
>NW_011340124.1:0-3585 GCF_000735185.1 Notothenia coriiceps | reverse complement strand
ACACACACACACACACACACACACACACACACACACACACACACACACACACACACACACACACACACACACACACACACACACACACACACACACACACACACACACACACAGCATGGTCTCTTCCTGGCTTGCTGTTTGATCCCAGCATCATGATGGCATGGGAGAAGGGGCTCTAAGACGGTAACGCTCTCCACATGTCTCCTGGAAAACCACCACGAACAAAACAAAGTCATCAACAGGCTGCCGGCAGCGAGCAGACCAACTCTCTCTCTCCCAAATGACCTTAAAACTCATTCTCTCCGCGGCCGTATTGACACAAAGAAGCTTCATGAAATGAGGAATTTATTCGTGTGGGGCTCATGCAGGCACATTATTATTGAGACCTCTGAGGAAGAAGCCTGCCTTTACATATTTATCAAGCTCCATGGTGGCATTATGAAGAGACACGTTGGTCAGTCTGGTCTCAGGTCTCATGAATGTGATGTTATAGAATCGATCACATTTCACTGTTTCCTGTGTGTACCTCCCTTATACCTAAGCTTATTAAAAACACATCGATACACTTTTTCTGCATTTCAATGAGGCTCAGATACAAGGGGATACTACCTCTCACACACACACACACACACACACACACACACACACACACACACACACACACACACACACACACACACACACACACACACACACACACACACACACACACACACACACACACACACACACACACACACACACACACACACACACACACACACACACACATACATGCCTCTGTATTATATTGCACAGTGTTTAGTTTTATTAGGCTTATCGTTACTACATAACGTAGCCTCACACTCAGACGTGTGTCCATGCATGCAACATGACCTCCACTTCTAACACCAAGGTAAACAGACCCTCAAACTTAATAACAATTCAATATAAATAGTTATTTAGGAATCAGAAATTGGTTTGTTGCTAAGTAGGTTTTTCATAAAAGAAATGTGATTTTGCGTTTAATGGTGTAAACACAAACACAGTGAGAACATTTAAAGGTTGAGTTCACAAAGTTAGGTAACGTTGCGTTTAGCCATTACATTAATCTGTGTATTCCTGGCAGTAAACACATTGTGTTACATCAAAACAAGTCTTTCTCCTGATTGAAATATCCCTTCAACAGTGTTGTATCGTCACAGTATATTTTCTATTTTTTTAATTCTATTCTGAGATGTTTAATTTCTAGTATTGTCTATGTCTGCTCTTTAACTTTTTTTTAAACTGTTTTTTATGCTGCTGCAACGCAAACATTTACCAATTTGGGATCAATAAATCTTATCTTTATCTTATATACCAGAACTTCCGTCAGGTTTACAAAGATTTATAGTGAGTATTAATTTGTCGTGGCATAAAACTATACCTTTTTAGTTTACTTGTAAGACTCTAACACTGTCATTTAAAGGTCACCTATTATGCAAAATTCACTGTGTAAAAAGATTCTGAAAGTTTCAGGAACAAAGATTCTCTCTCTTTTTTATCCATTTCTATAAAAACCTGTCTGAAAATGAGCTGATCAGATTTTGGCCACTTTATGATGTCATAACGATGTTTTGTCTTGAGTAACCATGAAATAGCTGAAACAGGGGGATTATGGGTAACGCTGCAATGATCTGTTTGGTGTTTCCGCCAATCAGAGACAGGTTCTGGATATATCTGAGACCTGTGATATATTGTTGGAAAAGAGTATGAGAGGAGACCTTTAAGGCAGTGTGTGTTTGGAAAGCAAACAGCTCTTAAATTCCCACTGCTCAGAAGCAGACAGACACAGTTAGGAAGTAGCCGGTGAGCATGTTGAAACATTTAGCCGCTTTAGAGACAGATATTTCCCTCAGGAGTCCCATTCAGGCCACCTCTCACCTCTCGCTGTATAATTCCCAACATGCACTGGGAACGCCCCGAGGCATAAACGAGCTGGTGGGTTTCTAATTAACCTTCCCCTCTTCATGCGTTGTGTACAGTGGAATAAAACATGGTGCAGAGAGTGGTCATTTTCTAACAATTCGTTGAGAAATACAGAGCGTATAATCGGAGGAGACATTGCCTTAAGGCTCTCATCAGTTTCCATATGATAAAAGTATATGCTTCAAATACAATTACAGCTTATCAAATGACTGCAAACCAATTGAGTGAACCTGCCTTTGGGGTCGGGGGCTGTTTAATCCATTTTGCTCAGATTTCTATCCAGTCCTCTGAATATGTTTCCCTCTCTGTTCGCTTGATATTGCTCTGATGTCACCCAGCAGAGTCATAAGACTTCTGATTGTTCAGGTTTTATTGGCAAAGCAATATTATATTTATCAGATGAGGGAGAGAACACATATAAAGAGGCCCCCGAGTCAGAATATAGGAAAATGTCAGAAGATGTGTGTGATCCGAGTCCTGAGTGACAGATGATGAATCAGATTTACCTGCTGCATTAAACATACGTTACTTCAGAGGTAACTGATGATAGCTCTTCCCGAATGTTTTAAACACTGAACATTACTTACTCTTTTCTCAGCTCACCAAAATGATACACATCCATGGAGCTAATTTCCTGCCATAACTCCACAAACAAACTAAACAAGTTTTAAACATGCCTCATGATTCACTAACAAACACAGTCTGGTTTGCAAACACAAAACACCATCTACACACTAATGCATTCATATTATTTATTACCGAGTGGTTATTTTCACCCGGGTGCAAATAGACACTCTTATATTACCACATTATGTTGGCACCTGTATTATTATATATATTGTGATCAGGTTTTACTGTAATATACATTTTCTTATTGTTAAGAGTCTTTCACATTAGTGGGTTATAAGTCCTTCTTTCCCACGCCAGACATTCAAATTCAGATTCAACTTTATTGTCATTACGTAGTACATTTACTAGTGACAAAATGTAAGTTTAGGTATCTGACCAGAATTGCAAAATAGCAGTGCAGGAGTCTACATAATGAGAATAATTATACATGGCATTTTTATAAATAGAATAATTATAAATAGGCTATAAACAGATGAATATATACAGTGTAAACGGCATTGACAGTAAAATATATAAACAGGTGGATGGTGGCTATGGGCCACTGTTCGAAATGGGGGGGAGCCAGGGGGAGCTTGGCTCCCCCGAAGAGGGAGGGAGCTCCCCTGAAGGCCGACTTTGAGATAAATAGGGGGAGCCCAAAACAATCGTGCATATTTGTGTCACACAGATTAGAAATGTTGAGTTTCTGTAAATAAAAGTTCTTGAAATAAATAATAGTTATTGTTCATTACAGTTTCTGAATATTTGTTTTATATTTGTGAATATTTCTGGGTGTTGCCATCTGTACGTGGCGGCGCTGCATTCTTTACGCTAATTACGTTGCTATGGTTACGGTGGCGATGCCGGCGCGGTATTTGAAATGTTCATATTGATATTTTTTTAACTCTGGCTTTGTGATAAAAAATATGGCAAAACGAAAACAGCCATGCCTCGCAGCTTTTGGATTCACAAGCAAAGAAGCAAAGGAGTCTAATATTGACAACGTGAACGGAAAACAACTTTTAGTTG
>NW_011340123.1:1864-6415 GCF_000735185.1 Notothenia coriiceps | reverse complement strand
CATTGAAGAACGAAAACAGGAATGTTGAGTTCAATATTACTCATCCCCCCCAACCCCACTCATTAAAAAATGAACAAAAATGCACCCCCCATCCAAAGATCCCCACAAAGTCCCATTCAAAATGTTAAATGAAAAGAGCCCTTCTCTCTCCAAAAAGTCCCATTAAACATGCAAATCTTCCTTCAAGCAATCCTCTGCATTTTTGCTAAAGCCTTTCAGTCAACGGGCTCTTCCTGGGCCTCATCAACATCACTCTCTGAGTCTTCCTCTTCAGTGTCACTGTCCAGCCTTGTTGAGGATGGCTCTGTGTCCGGCTCAAAGAGCCTTAGGTTTGCCCGAATGCCAACCAGTCTTTCCACTCTCACATTTTGAGCCTGTTGCAAACCTTTGTGTGGTCTCAATAGCCATGCAGTGAGCAGTGTGCTATGGCATGGATATTCAAGTGTACTTGAATGGCATCTGTTTGTTTTAGTCAAAATTATGCTACAATATACTTTCCCCAACTATATTTAAATTCCCTATGAAGAGCCAACCTTCAATTTAGAAAATTCCCAGTTTATTCCCATAAATTCCTGTTTATTCCCGTTAATTCCCGTGGAAAGTTTCCATCTTTTAAAATTCCCGGAATTTTGCAACCCTATACTGATTTGGATGAATCTGTGATTTCTTTCCTAGTACTTCCACTAGCCCCTCTACTGTATATTAACCACATACTGTTTATGAGAGGTGAACATGGTCCCCTATTTGTGTCTTACCATTTTGTAGCTTTAAGTTTGACATTTTGGCCTTTGCCAACTTGGTTTATTGCAACTACTGTAGAAGTGACAAGAAAGGGTGGAGCTAACTACAGTATAATGCTAAACAAGATATTTTAAAGCGACCAAAACATTAAAATGAACTTTCATGAACTGAAAACGCTGTTGAAATGTTTAACGTTGCAAGATAAAAAGAAGGAGACAACCCTTTGGTAGCCTCCTATTATTTTAAACGTGGCCACGCCCTTATGTATATGCTGCATTAATCTTATTCGAATGAATTTATTCTAAATGTGATCATCATTTACAAAATGAACATCATGCTTTATTGAAGAAGACTTTACACTAGCATGTAAGACTCATGTTTCTGTTGTTTCCTGAAGTAATAAATCAAGTGAGAATATGGATCATTTTGTCATAGACTTCTATACAATATGACCATTTTTGCAACCAATTCAATTCCCTCTGATGGACTGGATCATTTTCAGTCTAAATAGATGCTACAGTATGGTAGTTGTTGCTCGGAGCAGTTATCTTATCAAATGCAATCTGAAAAATATATCTATATCCACACACAACAAACCGTCACACTGCAGTGATCTCTTCCACATTTGTTGACATATTTCCGGAACATTCTTCCGTCTCTGGCACAGGAAGATTAAGTCTCAATTATTGACTCTGTATATAAAGAAAGCAGTCTTTGGCTCGGTTGTTTTTTGCACCAGCTTCCAGGCAGCACAACATCATATTTCATCAGAAAATAATAAGAGTTTGCAGTATGAGAACTAAACAAAGATATTTTATTAGCACTGACAGGATTTGTCTTTTTCCACCCATGAGTAATGCTGTTTTATTTCCTATGTGTATTGCTGTATTTATGAATAAATGTTTTATGACATTTGAACCCATATTGATCGTCTGCAGTTATAGCATATTTTACACACTCGTCGGCCTGATCACTGCACAAACACGTGGGTGTGTTTTTAAACCTTTGACATGCTGCACATTACCATGAGCCTGATGAGGGGCTGAAACACACTTCTCCTGTCAGTGTTAATAAACGATCCTTCATTATATTGTCATGGGTTAAGTGTGCGGTTTCATAAACACTTGTGATTATCTTCTTCCAATGACATGTTTATGTTGGAGTCGACAGCATGTTCACCCCTGAATTATGTGCTTTTTTTATTTATATCAAGGAATAAATGTTGGCAGCAATTCTGAAATAAAACATAGAAAACATACGGCTGTAAATCAACAATTTAATAATCAAAAAGCAGCATATTGTAGGTAAACTGACGGTTTTTAAGTACAGCTATTTCAGCCTGCAGTCATTTGAACTATACTTTGAGGTGTTTGGTGGTGATTTAAACTCCAGCCTGATCAGCCTTCTCCTGTAATGAGAAATGTGGCTCTGAAGGTACAGGCCTGGTAAATCAATCACTGAAGTTCAAAGCCTCAGCTCTGTCGTGTCCCCCCCCCCCTCTCTACTCGCCAGGCCTCGTCCTGTTCTCTGTACGCCTCGAGCACAACTGTAAAGGAAAGTATATCAACTTTTCCTTCAGTAGAGAAAATACTAAGACAAGCTTATAGAAGAATATGGTATGTTTTTTTACACGCCATTACATTGTTTGAGTTATTCTTAACGTTTTCAAAATACTATCTTGATTGAAACTTGTTTGTATTTTGTGCCTCTACTGTGAAATGTTCCACAACATTAATCTGGCTGCAATGTAGAAATTATTTATCCAACATATCATATCCAATCACTTGCATGTAGACTCTTATTGCACTATTCCACTATTTCACTTTTTTTGCTATTTTTCTTTTTGTATTTACTTGTACTATGTTTTTCATTTTTTTTTGTTTTATTGTGTTGCACTGTTGGAGGAACCTGTGACCTAAGAATTTCATCGTCATAACTACACTGTAGCTATGACGCATGACCAATAAAAGCCTTGAGCCTTGAGCCTTGAGCCTTGAACCTTGGACCTTGAATGTTCACATGCTTTAATGTTCAAAAAGCTCTTTATTTTTCTCATACTGCCTGTGCTGCTGCACCTCTTTTCACCCTCTGTCTGAAACCAGAGCCCTGTCTGCTCTGATTGGTTAGCCAGCCGGCTCTGTTGTGATTGGTGCACAGCTTAGAGATGTCCCGCCCATTAAACTATCACGCACAATGTGTTGGAGCGCTTGTCAATAAAAGTGCAAGTGTTACACTGTGATGTCACTATGTTACATAAGTAAACAAAGGAGTCCAATAGAGGCATTTATATGGGGAATTTTAGACTCGGCAGACCATTTACATTCACAAAATCCTATATAACAAACTACGGTAAAAGGGAAAACCCAAAAAGCATAATAGGAACACTTCAAATATAAGAGTTATGAAAATGCTTATGAACCTTTTGAACCCCTTATTCTGTTCTAAAAAGTACATTTATCAGAATTTGTCAAATCTCTTAAGGGAATTAGATCCCGTGTTTAAAGTCTGTCAGCTCGGTCAAACAAGGGCAAACGTTTTCTTTTTAAGAGCAAGTGTTTCTTGTCAAGGAGCTGTCACTTTTTCTTAATGTTTGAGCTTTTTCTTTTGTTCATAATTCAAGCCTTTAAAGTTCTTATCAGAGGTTATTCTAGCCTCAGATTTGACTTCTTAACTCTTACAAGTTTTAGGGAAATGTACAATGAAATTTAAAGAAGTGTTGCTTATGGATTAGGTTTGTTAAATGGCTGGACCAACATGTTATTGTTTCTCACTGTAGTTTACATAAATAGCTGTTAATCTTAAACATTTTTGATCCAAATGACTTGAATTTCGTGCTAAGACCAAAAGTATACAGATATTAAAAATGTTTTTGTCTTGGGCTGTCTTACATGTTTTTAATAGTTGGGCCAGACTTGGAAATGTTAATGATGTTTGGTAATTATCTTTTGATTTGGTGAAAAAACCTAAACAAACAAAACACTGGTGGATTGTAATTTATTTCTATTAATCACTTGCCTAAATTGAATTGGCTAAAAGTCAGTTGACACAAGTCTGACTTAAACTACGTATTTTCTTCCATCACATCATGGAAGTGTTTCAGATTGAAAGCATGTCTAATATGTAGAGGGTTGTTCAGCGGCAGGTTGAGCTCTGCCCGCGAGTTTCTTTTGTTTTGGCTCTAAAAAAAACAAGTACCGCCCCCCTCCTCTGTCAATCAAACCCACTGTGGATTGCAAATCCTGACATGTGGACAATAACATCAAATCTGACATTTTCATTCTGTTTTGTTTTCTCCTCTCTCTCTACATGTCCGTCTGTCTCCCTCTTTCACCTCTCCCCTCCCTCTCTACTTTTCTCTCTTTGTTCCCTCGTGTTTTGTACTTCGCCGGGTGAAAGAGGGAAAAGAAACATGTCTGCAATTGACAGACAAAATACTTCTGTGGAGGCTGGTGTTTGTGTGTGATTTCAGACGTCCTTTAATTTAAAAGAGAAAGAACGAGTGTGAGAATGTGTTGCTAATGAAGCCGCTTTGTAGATGAGGGGAAAGGAAAAGAGAAATTGATCATAATCAATAGTGGAAATGACTGTGGAATAATTAAAAGAATGGAAAATGAAAAGGCAGGGGGGAAACAGAGCTACAGTTTGATGTTTCTTAAATAAAAACCAACCGACATGTTTCATTATGGAGCGAGACAGAGGAGGTAAAGAGAGACACAGCACAGAGGGATTGAGGGACTTGAAATCCTTAACTCAAGGTGTAGAACAATAAAGTTATCAAGCCAATTGCATTACTTACTACAACTTGAATTT